>NC_133228.1:25758695-25793695 GCF_040436345.1 Pagrus major
AACAAATGTTTGATATTTGAAATGAAGCGATCTCGTCCTCCGGACAGAGTCCTGATCATCTCGGTGAATTCTGAGTAGAAATAAAAACTCAACTTTATTCAGCATGAACATTTGAGCTGTGACGAGAATCTTCTGACCAATCGGAGAGTGAAGAGGCTGTGATGTCAGTAGGGTCGCATCATCGCTATCTACTCCAGCAGAGCTGAAGCTCCGCCCCTTCCAGTTCCTCTCACTGACCTTATTGATCAGAGCTTCGTCTGTAGTGAAGAGAGAGGTGATGTATTGATCCTGTTTGAATCTCACAGACGATGTTTGTCAGTTTGTCTTCAGACTGTGACGTCATTATAAAGACGACACAGCCGGCGGTGTCGTCAGTGCCGTCACACTGTAGAGCTGCTCCTGTATATGAGCAGCTCACAGAACTGAACCAGAACTGCAGTTGTCACTATGAGCAGGTTTATTGTGATGTTCATCTTGTTTACGAGCTTTTCTGAGCCCAGTTGGCTCCATGTTGGTGCTGGTTCTGGTGCTGATGAGACGATGTAGTTCACTGAGCGCTTTAACACAAAACTACACGAGGTTTGACTTTAATACAACAAACTGACAAACATCATGTGACTCATGAACCAGTTCAACTGGATCAAACATTCGTCTCCTCGTCACGACTGAACAGTTTCTGTAGTAACGTCCCATGAGGTCCACAGGAAGGGGCGGGGCTTCAGCTCTATGGACCATTGATCTAAAACAGCAGCAGATCACGGAGCAGCTCAGTACTGTCTGTCAATCAATCAATCAATCAATCATATATTAACTACGAACTGCCAAACATTTTGGCCCGTTTCTATCAGAGAAGCAGGAAAACCAAAGACGTCAGCAGCTCCTGATTGTTACTTCCTGTTTGTCAGCAGATACAACGAGAACTGAACACACTTTTATTTGGTGCTTGAACCAAAAACTCAGAGAAACAGCAGATTTTCACTCGTCATGTTTTCATGAATCATAAACGTGATTTTAACATCAGGCAGTCTTAAACACTTCCTGTCTGACAGGAGTTCAGTTATATTCACATGTTCTGGTGTGTAAATGTTCTGACTCAGTCCAGTAGATCTCAGCTGCAGTGACCTTCAAAGACTCGTCCACTAGAAGTGTTTCAGTCTCTGTCAGACTGAAGTTTGACATCAGTACAGAGAGAAACCGTCAGTTCAGTCTCCAGGTGAGCTGCGACGCTGAGGTCAGAGAAACATTCAAAAAGACACGGCTCTTATTACTGAACCGGTCTGAACTGTCAGACTGAAACACTTCTCGTGGACAGAACCGTGCTGTAGTTGGACCAGAGGATTTGGTTTGTCCGTTCTGGGCTCCTGTAGAATCCTGGCGGACTCTGGAGGAGGAGCGGCTCCCTGTCGAGATACAGACTGCATGTTATTATCGGCGAAAACATCTTTCTGAAGATTAAAATCATTTACAGATCCTCCTCTATCCGACACACTGGACCTTCAGTCAGACAGAATCAGCTGATGACTGGTTCTGACATGTCTCCTGCAGCTCAGTTTAAATATCTCAGGATATATATTGACCTTATAGTTTGACGTAGTTGATGATGTGGTTCCTGACGCTCTCAGTGATCTGCTCCTGGTTCTTCATCCTGTTGTAATAATCCAGGAACAGCCCGTCAGGATTGATCAGGTAGATCAGGATGGTGTGATCCACGATGTAGTCCCCGTCCTCGTCTTTGGGTCCGGGGCTGGCGTACACTCTGTAGTCCCGCCCCGCCTCTTTCACCTCCTCCGACGTCCCCGTCAGTCCGATCAGACGAGGGTGGAAGTCTTTGACGTAGCGGGCCAGCGCCGGCACGTCGTCCCTCTCCGGGTCCACAGTGATGAAGATGGGCTGGACGGGCGGCAGCGAGCTGTTCTGGTCCAGAGCCGACACCACGGCGCTCAGCTTGTCCAGCTCGTCTGGACAGATGTCGGGACAATGCGTGAAGCCAAAGTACAGCAGCACCCAGCTGCCCAGGAAGTCCTCCTTGGTTCTGCGCTGCCCCCTGTGGTCCAGGAGGCTGAAGTTGCCCTGACCCAGAGCCACCTGCTTCAGCTGCTCCAGCCGCTGCTGCCGCAACTTCTGCTGCTTCTCCGAGTAGACGAACAACCAGACGGAGAGCAGCCCGCCGCCGAACAGCAGCGTGACCGCCAGGCGAGTCCTCAGCTTCAGTTTAGCAGATCGGACAGACGGGTTCTCGCCCTGAGACACAAAACACCTCTGAGTGAGCTGAGGAAGACGGCGACGATGAAGAAGTCGGACCTGTTGGCTCTGTGAGGTCGGCGCCGGCGAGACCCGAGGAAGACTTCTCAGGAGTCTTCCTCCTGCACGCAGATCACCCACAATGCACCTGAACATCTTCAACTCCAAACGTCCTCCTGCACCACAAACACAAGATCATACAGGAAGTAGATCAGATCCTTCACACCAGTAACAGTAATAATACCAGAAAGTAAAAATACTCCATTACAAGTCCTGCATTCAACATGTGAGGCAGCTGAAATATGTGAGTTTAATCAGAAAAATGTAGTTTAAATATTAAATTTAGTGTCCACAGTGTTTCAGTGATATTTTATAGTGATTATATCTTTTATACATAAAACTTTATTTAAATTCTAACGTAAAACAATCACATAAATGTGGCGTGGGAAAAAAATACAATACTTTTATAAAATATGATGTAAATGTATCAAATAGCATAAAATGAAAATACTACAGTAAAGTACAAGTACACAACACACTGCAGTACAACACACTGCAGTACACAACACAGTTCTGCGCCATCTTGGATTCTGTTAAACGTCATGACTTCAGCTGCGCGGGGGCGCGTCCCATTTCTGTTACCTGAAACCCTCCTGACAGCCACGCACGCGCCCCTGAACAGTTACTCTGAGGTGGGTTTATATTCGCATGTCCACGCGATGAGTTAAGATCACTTACACTGAATGTCAGGAAGCGTTGCTCCACTCGGCGAACCGAACCGAACAGGACCGTGATGGACCGCCCGCCTGTGACGGCAGCAGCTGTGTGTCTGTCAGGTGCTGCTGGTCCCGGTGCTGCTGGTCCAGGTGCTGCTGGTCCCGGTGCTGCTGGTCCCGGTGCTGCTGGTCCCAGTCTAACATGAACAGACAGATAAACACACAACTGAAGGGCGACACATCAAACAGCCTGAGGAGCTCATGTGCGGAAGTCACCCTGACCTGCTGCTGCTAAGCTAACACGCTAACACGTTAGCTGCTAACACGCTAACACGTTAGCTGCTAACACGTTAGCTGACCGGCACATTAGCAGCTAACAGCTAATGGCTAACCTGTTAGCAGTTAGCTGTTAGCTTTAAAACGAGCAGCTGAAATGAGACCTTCAGCCTCCGACCAGCCGACCTCTGTGTCACACATGTCACTGACAGACTCACAACACAGACCCACAACTACACACCGAGCCGGTTGTACAACACATGCACGTTATTTACCTGAAACTCGGTTCTGTTCAGCAGATTCGACTGGTAGATTCACACGTTCAGTCGTCGGTTGGTGTCGGCAGATTCGTGTCGGTCCTGACTGGACCTGTAGGGCCGAACCCGTCCACAAGATGGCGCCTTAACCAGGACACGCACACACACACGCACACACACACACACGCACACACTGCAGAGTCAGAGAGGAGTATTATAATAACGATAACTGTAATAACAGTAAATCACATCTTATTTTATGATCTGTATCATATCCTGATGGTTCATCCAGCTCACTTCAGTGTCACTGTGTTGTGTTTATTAATATATAACAGCAGACGTCTTCACACAGATGAATATATATGATCTGAATATTTAAACTGTCAGTACTCACACAGTGTTTTTAAAGCTCTGCTCTAAAGTGAAGATGTGTAATATTCAGTGTTTACTACGGTCGTCAGTCATACGTTGCTGTCATGTTGCCTTGTTATATATTTATCTTTTAATAAATCTAAATGTTCTATATTAAATCAAACATGGTGAAAATATCAAGGTTAGAAATACCAGAACTGCAACTGCTCACTTATCACATCGTATTATTATATATCTTAGCGTATTATTGCATCATATTGTCTTTAACGTGCAGAATTATATCTTATCATAATGTGTTATTGTATAATATCACATTGTGTTGTATCATGTATTTTATGTTGCCGGACATTATTTTGTCCTAAAGTCAGATACGTCACTTTACTCATCTTATTATATCTGATTTGACTTTAAAGGAGCACTTTGTAAGATCTGTCCACAATTTAATATTTAAAAAAAACAGTCCAGGCAGAGTCACTTAGCCCAACAGCTAACTGAGCTACTTGCTACCAGCAGCTGCAGCAGAGTATAGCGAGCAGCAGTCAGCAGGATGTGCTGCCCCCTGTGTTTGACTTCTAGTTAATTAGACTTGAAGTTTGTTATTGTTTTTGATCAAACTTATCATAAAGCTGTTGTATTTTACTGTATTGCATCATAAACATGTTGGTGTATCATCATGTAGTTTGTGTGTTTCTTCGTGACTTATCTTGTGTATCTTAACGTATTTTAAGATACGAGGTAATATCACCTCATTAGTTTCCTTTTGCACCTCGTAACGTCTGACTGTAATGATGTGTGACATAAATGAGCTGCTTGTATCTGCGGTGAAGAGCCTGACGTGTTGCTGAACTGATCATATCTCTGTTATATCTTGTGTGTTTAATATCGTAATGTTTCTTTAACGTTTAATATCTTAATCTGTGTGTTGAGTTATTAATAAGTCTGTTTGAGCCTTGATGTTATGAATGTTGTCTCAGTGTTTCGTCTCTGTTGGACCCTCAGATGAGCGTCACTCTGAGACCGGCAGCATCTCTTCACTCCTCCAGAACAAAGTGAAGCTAAGTGCTCCTCTGGTCTCTGTGGCCTGTTTGAAGCCCTTATATAACTGCCTCTGCAGCGCTGCACACAGACACACAACACGCTCACTGCAGACCTGCTGTCAGCACCCACTGAACCAGGAACCACATCACCAGACTCCCTTAACAAATGTGTCAGTTTAGTGAGTTGTTGAGTTGGAGACACTTTATAAACTGTGTGAAACTCTGTCTCTGACTGATTCTGACTTATTTGATCCTTCTTGTAAATTCAGCAAATGTTCAACATGAACTTCTTTCTGTCTTTGTGTAGAAACATGGAGTCTGTTTGTCCCAGTGATGGACGGGTTTGTTTCATACAGAGCAGGAAGTGACATCACATCAGGTTAGTGTCAGCTGTGAACTGGCTCATAGCTGTTCAGATATTTGAGCCTAAATTAAACTTCCTGAGTTGTTAATTAAGTCGCTCTGTTGGTGTTTCTGCCCCCTTGTGGCTGTTTTTTGACTGTATTCCTTTAAACAACGTTTCTAAATGAAGTCGTCTCGTCTGTTTCCTGTCGACTCGTTAAAATCAGGACGTCCTCGCTGGTGATCTGCTCCTGTTTCCTCCCTCATCACGGGAGCCTTTAATGTTATCCAGCCTGGATTTGTGTTGCTTAGCAACCGCTCCGAAGTGAGAGAGGTGATGAGAGTTTGCTGCATTTCCATTTTTATCAGCAGGAGTTTGTGAACCAGAGCGTCCTGCAGTGTGTGTGAGTGTGTGTGTGTGTGTGTGTGTGTGTGTGTGTGTGTGTGTGTGTGTGTGTGTGTGTGTGTGTGTGTGTGTGTGTGTGTGTGTTAAATCACACCTGCAGTAGCAACAGATTCTAACAAGATTTCATATTTATAGATTTATGTTTATAAATGAATAAAGTTTATATATATCAGACAAAGATGTTATTTACACCTTTTTTAGGGTGAAATCTTCAGCGTAGCTGCTGAGATCAAAGTGTCGGCGTGCAGTCGACGGTGGAAAGATCAGTTTGTGATCTCGGGTCTTCTGCAGACGTGGAACCTGGAACATGCAGGTTTGATGGGTTGTGAATATCTGGACTTTAAGGGTTCGGTTCTGCAATCACAGGAAAGTAAAGTGTGACAGAACTTTAGCTAAACGTACAAATATTCATAAAAACAAAAATTACTGCTTCCCTCAGTTACATTAACTTAGCCTCACTCCTCAAATCGAGACCGGATCCTTTGGGTTTTGTTGCTGAGACCGTTTAACCAAACTCCATTTAATAATCTTGTGTTTTTAGGATTTTTTGTTGATTGTTAGCTATAAACACCAGGTGGAACATGAAATATGAGCCTTGTGTAAAATGTCAGGTCTTCTTGTAGATTCAGCTGTGATCACAGCAGACCAGCTGATGTTTAAATCAAGTCTCCAGCTGCTTCAGCTGTTTAGCAGAATGCTGCAGAAATGTTCCTTTAAAATCACTGCACCACTTGAATTAAATCCTTGAATCATTAATTAATGAATAATTTACGTAAGACGTGTTGCCAACGTCTTCCCAGTAGCAAACACACATGCCATCCTGGGCTGCAGAGTGACGCTCAGATGTCTTTAAGATGTACAGGAAGTTTCATCTCAGGTGAAATCACATTTAGTAAACTCATCAGCAGGAGGTGAGACGGAGAACAGGTAAGAACAGACAGAAGTTAAAAAATACACCGAATAAGCACAAAAAAAGAGCACGTTAGCTTAGCACAAACGTTGGAAGCAGGGGGAACTGTTAGCCTGGCCCCATGAAAAGACTGTGTGATTTACTCCAGTGTTTTTAGCTAACATGCTAGTCAGCAGGATACAGGCTGAGTTTAATCTGTATATACTCTGCTCCAGTGTGACTGCTGACTTCTAATGTGAGCGTGTTGATGTCGACAGGAAGTGAACATGAAGCCAGCTTATATACATTTATATTATACTGTATTTATTGAACTGTTTATCTGCACATTAAAGGATCGATGGAGCTGCTGATCGATTAAAAAGGAGCATTTCTAACAATTTTCTGATGTTTTAAAGACTAAATGAAAATAACCGTAGCTGCAGATATTTTTCATGTGCAGGATGAACACACCTGTCCTCACGTCAGGAAACGGTTAATAAATCACGTCACAGAGCCTCATTGTGTATTCAAGTCATGGCCTCTGTGTGTGTGAGAGTGTGTGTGTGTGTGTGTGTAGCGTGCAGTGACGTCGCTCTGCATCACACAGAGACGAGCCGAGGCTGAGGAGGAAATATAGGACAACAGGAGGAGGAGGAGGTCTGCAGCGAACACTGGATCCATCCAGACTCAGCAGAGCAGCTCCATCTGCATCTACACAGGTACTCTGTATGTTATTCTGTCTGTGTGTGTGTCTGTGTGTGTGTGTGTGTGTGTGTGTGTGTGTGTGTGTGTGTGTGTGTGTGTGTGTGCATGTGTGTGTGTGCGTGTGTGTGTGTGTGTGTGTGTTGATCATCACTGTGACACGTCTGCAGCGGTGAGACGACACATTTTATATCAGAGGACGAACACAAAGGAAGGTCATTCAGAGGAAGCAGCTGGACTCTGCAGACAGACATCAGCTGATCGGAGCTGTGCTGGAAAGTAACTGAGTACTTTTACCCAAGTACTGTGTTTAGATACACATTTTGGTACTTATACTTCAATTGAGCATTATTATTTTCTGCTACTTTCCAGAGAATATTTTACTTTAGTTTTACCAAATTAGTGACTTTGAAGAATCGAAATATAAAAAAATGTCTAATTTATATATTAACAAATTAATCAGACAGATGTGACACCTGGAGTCTCATCAGGTTCTGATCCGGAGACGTTCACCGACGGGAGGAGCGCCCAGAGATTACTTCTGAACTTGTTGTATTAAAAAGTGGATTTATCTTCACTCCTGTTTATCAGCCTGACTGCAGCAGTGATCCGGAGGTGACCTCCACTGTCCAGAACCAGAACCAGAGTCTCTGCTGAGTGCTGAGTTCAGTCAGTGAGGTCGGCGTTGCTCGCTAGCTGACGGCTACAGTAAAGTAATCTGGCTGTTTCGGGTGAATTAACACAAATGAAACTAACGTGAACTCACCGCTGCTGATGAGAACGTTCTGATGTGACTGACAGACGTTCACAGACGTTCTCCGACTCCTCTGACCCGGAAGAACTAAATGAAACACGCCGTTCCCTCGAGGAAACTTGCGACGGGAACACGACTCAGCAACATGAAGAACAACGGTCGACTCATTTTTAGACATTTTAATGTAGAAATCTGACAGATTGAAGCTGCTGATGACGCAGAGCATCACATCAGATCTAATGGACACTAAATGTAAAGAAAATATTCAGAACCTTTCATTTTTTCATATTTGATAAAATCATTTAGATTAATTTTCAGTCTTCTGCAGTAACAGTCAGTTTAATTAAAATATAATAATAATAACAATAAACAGTAAAATACAGATTCAACAGTATAAAAGATAAAAGAACAAATAAATTAAAATGCGTGTAAAATTAAAACCATCCAGTTTATAAGATGAACCAACACGAGACGTTCAACTACAACTCCCAGGGTGCATTTCACAGCTCATCACTGAGCTACGTGCTCCACTGATGATAAAACATTCAGATGAGTTCACAGCCGCTGAGGCTCATGGGTATTGTAGTCTTTACAGACAGACACAGATGGTTTCTGTCACATCATCCAGCAGATTATAGTTCTGTGTTCACCAGAGAGCATCAGAACCGACCCCGACGACCAGTGTCCCCCCTCCCCTCCTCCCCTCCCTCACCCTCCTCCCCTCCTCCCTCCCTCCCCTCCTCACCTCCTCCCTCCTCACCTCCCTCCCTCCTCCCCCTCACCTCCTCCCCTCCCCCTCCTCCCCTCCCACCCTTCCCTTCCTCCCACCTCCTCTCCCTCCTCTCCCCTCCTCAACCTCCTCTCCCTCCTCCTCTCTGTCTCCCTCCCACCTCCTCACCCTCCTCCCCTCCTCACCTCCTCACCTCCTCTCCCATCCTCACCCTCCAACACCTCCTACTCCCCTCCTCTCCCCCTCCTCCTCTCTGTCTCCCTCCTCACCTCCTCACCCTCCTCCCTCCTCACCTCCTCACCTCCTCCCCTCCTCACCTCCTCTCCCTCCTCCCCTCCTCACCTCCTCTCCCCCTCACCTCCTCACCCCTCCTCCCTCCTCACCTCCTCACCTCTCACCTCCTCCCCTCTCCCCTCTCCCCCCTCACCTCCTCTCCTCCTCACCTCCTCACCTCTCCCCCTCCTCACCTCCTCTCCCTCCTCACCTCCTCCCCTCCTCACCTCCTCTCCCTCCTCCCCTCCTCACCTCCTCACCTCCTCTCCTCCTCTCCTCCTCTCCCTCCTCCCTCCTCACCTCCTGCCCTCCTCCCCTCCTCTCCTCCTCCTCTCTGTCTCCCTCCTCCTCTGTCTCTCTCCTCACCTCTTGCCTCCTCTCCCTCCTCACCTCCTTGCTTCCTCTCCTCCTCACCTCCTCCTCTGTCTCCCTCCTCACCTCCTCACCTCCTCACCTCCTCACCTCCTCTCCCTCCTCCTCTGTCTCCCTCCTCACCTCCTCACCTCCTCACCTCCTCTCCCTCCTCCTCTGTCTCCCTCCTCACCTCCTCACCTCCTCCTCTGTGTCTCCCTCCAGCTTCAGGAGGATGAAGGGGCTGCAGCGGCTCAGTCTGCCCGGAGCGTGAGGAGCTTCCTGGGCTTGTCCTCCTCGTGCTGCACCTCCTCAGCTCTCCTCCTCCGTCCGTCAGCAGCTGCAGCGTCTCTCCTCCATCAGCCAGAACATGGACGGACTCCGGCTGCCGCCCGTCATAGAGGAGGTTCTGGACCCGTCCGGTCAGTGTTTACAGTCAGTCACAACACGTTGACACTTCCTGCAGGTGTTTCACAATAAAAGCATGGCTTCGCTTCTGGTCCTGAACATTAAAGCTTCCTCACAGATAAACAGACACGTGGACGCTGAGCACAGCTCTGAAACCACACGTGATGAACATGTGAACACATGTAGAGCATCAGATGTCTCCACGCAGCTCGTCTGCTGTGATCACAGAGATCCACCTGATCTGAGGAGACCAGGTTTACTGCTGGACGTGCGGTCGAGCTACATGCTAACAGCTTTAGCTCAGCAGCTGCAGTGAAGAGTTTTGAACACGAGCAGCAGAAAACTGATTAATGTTTGAAACCAGAAACTAAGACAAAACTGAGATCTGATGAAACTTTAACTGCAGCTTCTTCTCACTCAGTACTTAAAAGGTTTGTTTCTGCAGTTTCATCAGGAACCAGAAATCTTTGCATTGTCTGATTCAGGCGCTGGAGTCGTTTCATCACAAGACTCTGAGCTCGCAGTGTAAATCACAGCGAGCGTCTGGCAGCCAGTGGAGGAGAACAGCTGGACCGTCCTCCATCAGTAGTCCAGTGATTGGACTCAGCAGTGTCCTTCATTCAGCCTGTAGAGGAGCTGGTCTCACCTGGAACATGCAGGTTTGACGGGTTGTGAATATCTGGACTTTTCGGGTTCAGTTCTGCAATCACAGGAGAGTAAAGTGTGACAGAACTTTAGCTAAACGCACAAATATTCATAAAAACAAAAATTACTGCTTCCCACAGTTACATTAACTTAGCTTCACTCCTCAAATCAAAGTCCAGAAACCCAGACCGGATCCTCCTCCTTTGGGTTTTGTTGCTGAGATCACAGCAGACGAGCTGCATGGAGACATCTGATGTTTACATCATCTCAGCTGCTGCAACTCTGTTTTACTGTGAAGCTCCAGAAATGTCCTGTGGACTACGAGACTTCACCTGACTTTATATCATCAGGAGGAGATGATGACTGAGCCTGACTTTATATCATCAGGAGGAGACGATGACTGAGCCTGACTTTATATCATCAGGAGGAGATGATGACTGAGCCTGACTTTATATCATCAGGAGGAGATGATGGCTGAGCCTGACTTTATATCATCAGGAGGAGATGATGGCTGAGCCTGACTTTATATCATCAGGAGGAGATGATGGCTGAGCCTGACTTTATATCATCAGGAGGAGATGATGGCTGAGCCTGACTTTATATCATCAGGAGGAGATGATGACTGAGCCTGACTTTATATCATCAGGAGGAGATGATGGCTGAGCCTGACTTTATATCATCAGGAGGAGATGATGGCTGAGCCTGACTTTATATCATCAGGAGAGATGATGGCTGAGCCTGACTTTATATCATCAGGAGGAGATGATGACTGAGCCTGACTTTATATCATCAGGAGGAGATGATGGCTGAGCCTGACTTTATATCACCAGGAGGAGATGATGACTGAGGTTACATAAAGATGTTTTGACTGGACCGCTCCAGTAAGATCAGGAGAAAGTTAGCTTGTGAGATAGCTTTAGCCTCGGCTAACCTCAGCTAAAGCTAAGTTAAGTTGTCGACCTCCCCTCTGTTGAAACATCCAGCACGTTCTCTCTCTTCATGGACAGGAGATAATAATAATAATAAAAGGCTGATAATATTTGACATTTTTCTGCTTGAATCAGATTTAAAATCACATTTTGCAATTGAACCTTTAAAGCTGCAACAGTATTTGTAAGAAAAGTTGATTTTTGAGTCTCGTTCCCAGCAGACGTTTGGTGACGCGTCCTGTAATCCCACAGTGTCGTTATCTGACGAGCTGAGAATGAGACTAAAAAATCTGAGAAACAAAGATGAAACAAGACGACAGATGAGATGAAAATAAAGAGCGAGAGGAGCTGATGACAGGAGGAAGAAGATCATACGTGATTATTGAACGATGCTACTGCTGCCAGCGTGCGATTGGCTGCCTGCCAGGAGACCCAACCAATCAATAGGCAGAAAGGACCTGCAGGAAGTGAGCGAGCAGCAGAACTGCAGTCACAATATGAAGACTTTAATGAGTCTCCCACAGCTGAAGTCACACTGTGATAATCAATACATCTAATTAATGATCATAATGATCTTATTGGTCATTTAATTACAGGAAACACTTTGATGTAACTGTTGAGTCACAGCTGAAGATCTTTATTGATTAAAACATCTGAGACACAAACGCTTTAAAGCTGTTTCCTCAGACCTGCTGTGATGTCACTTCCTGCTCTGTATGAAGCAGTAAGCTGGTGCAGCCATGCTGCCACAAACTGACACTTTTTACAAGGAAACAAACAACTTACTGTTTTCATTTAATGCTGAATTTACAAGAAGGAGACGATGATTCAGAGTCTGTCAGAGACAGAGTTTCACTACGTTATAAAGTTTGTTTTAACTCAACAACTCTTAAAATCACTACATTTGTTAAGGGAGTCTGGTGATGTTGAGGTTACTGTGGTCATTTCTTCTTGTCCTTCATTACCCTCTTCTCCGTCAGTGTGTCCTGCTGTTAAAAGATTTTAATATTATATAAAAACAACAAATCAAAGAAAAATGACACTAACGATGGAAGTCGACATGTTTCTATAATCTTAACCAACACTGACGGTTCAGAGACCAAACATGTCATTAGCATCGCAGTGAAGCACATTATAACGTTTTTATTATTTTGTTATCTAACAAATGAAAAGCTGCAGTTCTTTCATTCACAACATGAATCATTTTTATTTGCAGATTTCTGAAAGCGTCCACACAAACATCCAAACATGACCTACAGTGTGACATCAGGCGCTCTTCAGCTTCTCATCGCGTTGTAATGTGATTAAATAAGAAACTGCAGTCGTACAAATGTGAAGATGATAATTCTCAAGATGGAAACTTCAACAGACTGAGAACATTGACTCAGTTTTATTAATGTAGTCACATTAAGTGAAAAGTACCTCTGATTTGTTTTAGAGTGAAGCCTGGAGGACGTGTCGTTAGTTTAATGTAGATTTGAGTCTTCCTGCATTTATTTACTTTATATGTTAGTTTCCTGTCTGAGCTGCTGACTGACTGTTGTGTTCCTCTGTCATCACCACTAGATGGAGCCAGTTTCTAAAACACAGTTCTTCTTCTGGTCCAAAATAAAAGTGAAACTTTGTCATTTGTGTTTAATAAGTGAAATGAATGAAATGAGAGGTGTGACTGTGATCAGCTGACGTTGGTCTTTGCTCTGTGTTGCTGTGAAGACGAGCTGTGTGAGCTGAAGGTGGAGAAGCCCATCATGTTGGGGGAAACTCTGACGGCCAAAGAGAGGGAGTCTCTGGAGGAGAAGGAGGAGACGCTGCTGGAGGAAGAGAAGGAGGTGACAGAGGAGAAGGAGGAGGAGCAAGGAGGAGAGAAGGATGAAGAGGAGGACCTGGAGGAGCTGAGAGCTCAGGTGTTACAGCTGCTGCTGGAGCTGGATGAGACCAGAGAGGTTTCCCACCGACACGAGGAGAGTTTCCTGGAGCTGCAGGGTCAGTGCTCCACTGCTCCACTGCTCCTGGTATCAAGTTCAAATGTATTGATTTGATTGATTTCGTGTCTGTTTCTTCTTCTCTGATCTCAGGTCTGTTAGAAGACGAGCGACTGGCGAGCGCTCATCAGGCCGAGAGTTTCACCAGACAGATCCAGAGACTGCAAGGTGCAAACTCAAGAGACTGTACATCAGACAAAACTAATGAAACCATGTAACGGCCAAACTTTCTGAAATAACTTTAGTGTCCTCACCTCTAAGAGATCTCCTGTTGACTAGACAAGTTAGTTTTTAAGTACTTTGACTGTTGACTCCTGAAGACAGACGAGCAGAACTCATTCGTCTTCTTCTTGAATCATTGAACATCAGAAGCTCTCGTTAAAGTCACATTTTATAATTCAGGACATTTGCTGGAAAAGTAACTTCTTACTCTTGTAGACAGAAATATAAAGCTGACCTGTTCAAGCGTTGCTTCCTCTGCTCCTCCAGCTCAGCTCCGGTCGGTCCAGGAGGAGATGGACAGTCTGGAGGAGGAGAAGGAGAGCGAGTTGGAGGAGGTGCAGGAGGAGCTCCGCTCGGCCCAGGAGGAGGTGCTGATACTGCAGCAGGCGGCCGAGGAGGCGGCGGCGGAGAGGGAGAACGACATCGCCTCCCTGCAGGAGGAGCTGTGTCGGCTGCGGGCGGAGCTTCAGCGTCTCCACGCCACGGCGCAGGAGTACGAGCTGGAGATCACGACGCTGAGAGCCGAGATCAACATGAAGAGTCAGAACAGAGACGCTCACAGACACGGTAACTTATTACTCTGGTAATCAGGTACAAACCTGTTGATCTGATCGATTCTATGATCGTAGGTTTGTATTTTCTACTTCTGTCCTCCAGTAAACAAACTATCAATCACAGGAGCTCCTTAAATAATCATTCAGTTGACTTAAAGTCCAACTTTAAATACATTTAGTTACTTTAAAAACATTTAGTTACTTTAAATACATTTAGTTACTTTAAATACATTTAGTTACTTTAAATACATTAAGTTACTTTTCGTTGTCAAAATCGAATGAAAATTGTTTTTTGATATATCAGAAATATCCAAGATGATCCTTTTCCTCACAGCTGGTTACACGGTAGGGAACATCAGAGTGTCTGTGTTACACTGCAGGGAACATCAGAGTGTCTGTGTTACACTGTAGGGAACAACAGAGTGTCTGTGTTACACTGTAGGGAACATCAGAGTGTTGGTGTTACACTGTAGGGAACATCAGAGTGTTGGTGTTACACTGTAGGGAACATCAGAGTGTCTGTGTTACACTGTAGGGAACATCAGAGTGTCTGTGTTACACTGTAGGGAACATCAGAGCGTCTGTGTTACACTGTAGGGAACATCAGAGTGTCGGTGTTACACTGTAGGGAACATCAGAGTGTCTGTGTTACACTGCAGGGAACATCAGAGTGTTGGTGTTACACTGTAGGGAACATCAGAGCGTCTGTGTTACACTGTAGGGAACATCAGAGTGTTGGTGTTACACTGTAGGGAACATCAGAGTGTTGGTGTTACACTGCAGGGAACATCAGAGTGTTGGTGTTACACTGTAGGGAACATCAGAGTGTCTGTGTTACACTGCAGGGAACATCAGTGTTGGTGTTTTCACTAAGTTGTGGTTTAACTTGTCATCCACTGACAACAATTTTTAAAGCGAAACAATAATTTATATTTGTAAAGTAACTAAAATGATCAGAGAAGTGCAGTGATGTAAAAAACCTCCTCTTGATTGTCGTTCATTAAAACGTTTGTGTTCAGGCGACGTGAGTCAGCTGAAGGAGGAGTTCGTCTCTATGACGGATGAACGTCAGACTCTGACCAGCGACAACAAAGAGCTGAGCAGCAAAGTGGAGCAACTGCAGCAGCAACGAGACACGTGAGTGGTCCAACCAGCTGTCAATCAACCTGCAGCAACACAAACATCACTGTGTGTTACAATGTAAACATTTTCAAGCATCTACACATTCTTATGAGTGGACTTGTACTGACTGCTGTGTCCTCCTGGTTTACAGGTGCGATGATGTGTACCTGGCAGTCAGAGTGGAGGGCAACACTAAGCGTGAGCAGGACGACCAGGTGAAGGCCGACTCTTACATCACCCTGTCTCAGTCCGGTCCTGAACACGCAGAGGATCCGGACTCCTCATCAGTCCAAGAGAAGGCCTGCAGCTCGGAGATCAACACCCTGAAGGTCCAACTGAGACAAGCTGAGGAGACGGCTCACAAAGTCCAGAGTGAGGTAACGGCAGCGTTTATCACCGAACTGCCTTCAGTTTGGACAAACTTTACTGCAGCAACATCTACGAGTACTCTCAAAAACTTTAGCACTTCTGAATGCTGTTTGTTGCCGTTGGTGCCTTTCTGCTTTCATGGCACCAGGTCCAGTATCCTGCTGGTCTCACTGATTAATCAGTTTAGCTCTACTTTGAACCAGTCTTTCTTTCTGTCAGTGTGATGGTTTGAAGGATGAACTGGTTGAGCTGCAGCAGCTGTACGACAGCAGCCAGCGGGAGCGGGTGGCGCTCGAGCAGGAGCTGCAGCGCTGCAAGGCCGAGCTTCAGAAACTGATGGGCAGGAAGTCACAGGTGAGAGGCCATAGGTCAATGGCTCAGGTGCTTTGGTTAACGACGGGGTGTTTTCTTAACGTCACCTAAATGTGATTCCTGTCTTTCCTCCTGCATCAAAATCTGTTTTTAATCAGCTAAGATTTTCTTCAAGTTGGTGCATCAGTGCGCTTGGTATCATGTGACCTACAGTTCAGGGTTAAAACTTCAGGAGTCAATAAATGAAAATCAGGTAATTGCGGAAAAATAAAAATAAATCATTAAGGTAAGTGCGATGCAGAACACACAGGAGAAGAATCTCTACCTACACACCAAAACATGTTTGACAATATTCTTCAAATCCATGATCTTCACCATGAAGTCTGTCCGTCTGTGCTGTATGCATGTGGGTGGATAACAGCTTGGCTGAAACTCTCTGTGGACGCCTCATCTGTCATTTTACTTTCTGGTTTGCAGTAGGTGCAGCTCTGCTCATGTTGCTGGTTTTTGAGCGTTCTGTTGTGAGCTTCTTCTTAACATCTGTCGCTACCGGGTAGTTTGTTTTTGTCAAAGTAGTCATCTGTGTGTTTCTACTTCTGCTCTACTTACAGCTTCCTCTGCACAGCCGCCTGGAAGGGTCAAATATTCAAATATCAAGTGATGAGAAAACAGTGAAAGTCAAAGTCCATCTGATTGGCTGATAATGTCTCATGTGTGAATCATCTCCTCAAGGATAGTTCAGTCCAAACATCCAGATCTGGACCTCACTACAGTCCAGAGGTGTGGACTAGTGTCACAAATTCAATGTCAGACTCAGTCAGCGTCAAAAAGGACTTGCAACTCGACTTTGACTTTAACACTAATGACTTGTGACTTCACCTAGACTGAAACCCGAAGACTTAAATGAGATGACCTCCCATTCCCAAAGCCCTGGAGTCTTGGTATCAGTTTGACTTTAGACGAGACATGGGATTTGAGTGTCAAGTCTTGGCCCCTTGGTACTGGCTTGTTAGAACTTGGACTTGAGAATCAACATGGGACTGTCAGGACTTAACTACCTATCTTGATTGGAACTTGACTATGAACTTGAGATTCGACTGCCTGAGACTAGACTTGGTACTTGATTTCAGTTATTTGACTTGGAACAAAATTCTACTTGCATGACTTGACAGTTGGTTGTGATTTGATTTGTTGTGAAGACTTCTTCCCAGACTGGAGATTTACTTGATTTGAGACTTGACTCGAGTTTCAAAGGCTGAGACTAAACTTGAGACTTGGCTGTCTTGAGTTTGGACCAGAACCTTGGAACTTCTGACCTGGGAAATAAGACTAGTCTAAACACTTGACTGTCAAAACTTGAGCTATGGAGTCTACCTATCATTATTGGAACTTGACTTGAAACTTGAGAGTTTCAAGTCAAGTTTTTACAACCTGGACCTTATTTCGAGCATAAAATACGATCATTTACTCACCCAGATAACTTTGGTGTCATTTGGAGTCATTCGGACGAAATTAGATCCAGTGGAGCGCCGCGTATATCCATATAATGCGAGTGATCGGGGCACCGAAGCGCAGCCTCTATATAACGCATTATCTGCCGCGAAACTAGTTCATTTCACCAATATTTTATTATGATACGCTAGTGCTATTCCCCTCTGAGTCCGGGGTTGCCTGTTATCAACATCCGGGGTCTGTAGGTTGACCTAGCCGTTTAGCCTAGCCGCAGCCGTTTGTTGTTCTTTGGCCAGCTGTTCCTCTCTCTGCCTCCGCATCCTCCTTTCAACGAGCTCCTCATCCGTGATGGACGTCCTTACCGTTTTGAGCCAGAGTACACGGATCACTCGCATTATATGGATATACGCGGCGCTCCACTGGATCTAATTTCGTCCGAACGACTCCAAATGACACCAAAGTTATCTGGGTGAGTAAATGATCGTATTTTATGCTCGAAATAAGGTCCAGGTTGTAAAAAACGGCAATTCCCCTTTAAGACTTGGCTGTCTTGACTTTGGCCCTGAACTTGGTATCTTCTGGAATCTAAGGACTTGATTGTAGAGATGTGAGGCACGGAGCATACCTTTCTTTATTGGATCTTGAATGAAACTTAACTTGGAACTTGGGATTAGACACGGACCTGCCTGCCTGAGTCTTGACTTGGTACTTGATTTTAATGAGACCTGAACCAAGGAGTCAGCACGGTACTTGACTGTCAACACTTGAGTCTAGACAAAGTGTTGACCTGCCTGTCAAAATTAAATTTGGACTTGAGGCTTGCAACTTGATTTTGGACTTGCCACTACAATTGTAACTTGGGTTTCAAGACTTGAGACACATGGGACTTACTTGTTGTGATCCGGTACTTAAATGTCAACATTCAGGAATAGCTTGGGACTTGCTTATCTGAGACACTCGGGGCTTCACTTTCTTGACTTGGGACTGACTGTCTTCATGTTGGATTCGACTTGAGGTTTGACTTGAGATTTGGGACTTGCCTCTCTGACACATAGTCAGGCCGTCGTGACTTGGGAATTGTAAACCCATCATTTGTCCCGCTCCTCTCTATTATATCATTCGCTACTTTCTCCATAGTTGTAGTTTACCTCATGGCTAACCGTTACCCATACTACATTGCTGCTGATGCTCCCAAGTTGATCACAAAGGCAGTACTTCAAAGTGTCGGCAGAGATCTTTAAATGACAAGATGTAGATGTTTTTAACTTCACTCTGGTGTGATAATCAGCTACCAAAGCGCTCCATCTTGTCTTTAACCATCTTTGGTGTCGTTCTCTGATTGCCTGCACTTTCTGTTCCCTCCCTCGTCATGTTTTCATCGGATCGCCGTCACCCGTCTTTCACATGAACTTTACACAATGAACTTTATCAAATTCTGTGCAAATTTGATGGTTGTTGATGCTCAACCTGCCCGCCTGTCGATCCTGCTCTCTTTTCTTTTTCTGTCCATTATTTGATCTGTTTTGTCTGGTTTTGGTTGGCTTCACGCTCGCTTCTCTTCCCGACACATTCTGACTTTATTATTCTGATTATTTTATGGTTTTTATTTTCTCTTACCACACTCCTCTCTCCATGCCCCCCTACACTCCTGCCTTTTGTCTTTTCCCCAGAACTGCACTCGTCCGTCAGAGCCCCCTGTTCTCTCCATCCCCTTCATAGGAATGATTGTAATAGTGGCCTTGATTTGGTGCTGGTGGGAGGAGCTGGCATCCTAGAGGGGACCAGGTATGGCCACGCCCTTCTTTCTCTACCAGACGCTCTGCTTCTTTTAGCATTCGAGAGTGGCTGAATCATGTGGGTACAACCAAGTCCCACCGCAGGTTAATGACCATAATTAAGTCAAAAAGAAGTAGTTCGTCTGACATGTGGTCTGACGAAGTCTGTTTGTCTTTGTTGTGAATGTCCAAACCTGCAGTCATACCAGCTGCAGTCACCACCTCACTGATCTCTGACAGAATGCAAATTCCAGTCTCCTTTGTGGAAACCAGACACGCTGCACACCTTCGCACCACGCCGACCTCCACAACCCTGAAGGAAAAGTTACATCTCCTCCTGATGATATAAAGTCAGGCTCAGTCATCGTCTCCTCCTGATGATATAAAGTCAGGCTCAGCCATCATCTCCTGATGATATAAAGTCAGGCTCAGCCATCATCTCCTCCTGATGATATAAAGTCAGGCTCAGTCATCATCTCCTCCTGATGATATAAAGTCAGGCTCAGCCATCATCTCCTCCTGATGATATAAAGTCAGGCTCAGTCATCATCTCCTCCTGATGATATAAAGTCAGGCTCAGTCATCATCTCCTCCTGATGATATAAAGTCAGGCTCAGCCATCATCTCCTGATGATATAAAGTCAGGCTCAGTCATCGTCTCCTCCTGATGATGTAAAGAAGAAGTTTAGTTTTGGGTGACCTGTTGGTTTAAAGTCGGGTTATGCTTGAAAAGAAATGACTCTAGTGAAATGTTGTCCAAGCGCGTCTGAAGGTTTGCGGTTGAGAGCTGCTCAGAGCGTCCACACATGAAGCTCCTGGTAGATCTGCTCCACTGTCATGGCCTCCTCCAATCAGAGCTGAGGTCAGCTGACAGCTGAGGCCTGTTAAATACATTTAGTTTAGAGCAGAGCAAGGCTGACGAGTGTGTGTGTGTGTGTGTGTGTGTGTGTGTGTGTGTCTGTGTGTGTGTGTGTGTGTGTGTGTGGTCGGAAGCTGTCAGTCATTACTGAAGCTGAGGGAGTGAAGGGATCGACTTACAGGAAAAGATCCAACATCACACAGACACACACACACACACACACACACACACACACACACACAGTGTGTATGGAGGCTTATTACTGCCAAAACGAACATCAGACAGATGAGGAGTTTATTAATTAAAAAGTCAAAGTTTCATCATAATTTTGACTTTGTCATATTTCTGTTATTTATTTTGTGAGTTTTGTTTTTGATACTTTCACGTCAGCGTTGTTGAGAAGCTGTTTCACAACAGACGAGGTCAATTTTCAACAATCATCATTTTTAAAGTCACATTTGTGACAACGAGCAATAATCTTGACTTTCAGAGAGACATTTATGAAATTAAACCCCGAATCGCCCCAATATTACTTAATATTGATATCACTTAATATTGATATGTTGCTATTTTCTAATAAACAGATAATAAATATCTGGTCATTTCTTTCATACATTTCCAGGAAACTCTGCTGAACTTCTGCTGGTCATGACATCATAATGTCCTAAATTAAAATTATGAGCAGAAGTTGGACAGAAACTATCTGGAAGTTTCTTGTAAAAGTATTAAAGAAATCACCGAGTGTTTGTTGGAAAATATCAGAATGTAAATGATGAAAATGCTGGATGAGTCCACTGAGACTGGAGTTACTCACTGTGGTCGTTTGGTGTGAGATGTTCTGTAAAATGAAGAGTTACTGAGAAGTTCAGTTTGTAAAATCATTTTTTAAAGTTATTGTTTGCTGTTTTCTTCTCTTCATGTTTCAAACGCGACTCGTCCGCTGACATCGTCCGTCTCTCTCTCGGCAGAGCGCTGCTGCAGGCTGGAACCTGGCGGTGGCAGCGGTTGCCGTGGCAGCCATTGTAGTTCTGGTCGTCCCCAGCTTCACCAGGGCCTGAGGACTACGCGGGAAGTGACCTCGCCGGGAAGTCTGGGATTGTGGGATCGCCGTCAACCATCCAGCGCCGCCCTCATACATGTCGCTGTCCTGATGTCTGCTCGTTGCATCGCTCTGTCTGGTGGATCGGCACCGGCAGGACGCTTTCACCCAAACGCCTCAGACAGCAGTGAGTTCTGGAGGGAGAAGCAATAAGATCGTCGTCCATAAAGACTCTCAACTCTTCCTGCAGGTGGTCAGTGGGGGGATTTACTGATCGCTGCCAGGTTTTCAAACATCCACCGTCGTGATCCGAGAGTCCAACTGCAACTTATTGTTTTACAGATTTCAGAACGTTTCATGGTTTTCAAAAATGACCAGACGTAAATCATTTAAAGTGTTTGCTGCTCGGCTGCTCTGCAGTCGATGGTGGAAGAAGTACTTTGATTATTTATTTAAAAAATACTCAGTTACAAGTAAAAGTCCTGCATTCAAAAATATTACTGTCATAAAAATACAGACGAATCTTCAGCAAGTATCAAACATAAAGTCCAGAACAGCCACAGAGTCAAACCATTACACACGTTTCATTAATGAAACTGCCTGAACTTGAAAACCAACAAGTAACAATAATAACAGTGTTTCCCTGAAGCGGCTGAGGAGAATAGAAAAGTAAATGTACGTATTTACGTCCTGTGATGTTCTTTGAATGAAAAGCTGTCGTGGAAAAAGACAAAACGATTTCACTGTGAGACAAAAACCGATAAATCACAAACTCTCGTTTTAAACAAATAATTCTGAAAGTTCGTGCTGCAGATTTTAATATGTTATTCCTTAATAGTTACTGTAAAACATATTGTTTACTGACTGTTTGACGTAACCAGAGTCATTTAATTACAAGTTCATATAAAAATACCAGTTAGTGCAGCTTCAGGTCAACAGAAGAAGTTGATGTGAGCAGCTGCAGGAATGAAACCAGACTTCAGGCTCACGACGGGGCTGTTCGACCCGATCAGCTCAGTGACACCACTCACAGTTTCTGTACTCATATAATTTACCAATTAACTGATTAAGTCATTTATAAGTTAATGTTTAGTGACTACTTAATAATCCGTCCAACAGTTGACGTCGTGTCAGCTCTAAAGGTTTTGCCTTATTTCTCCTCACTGGACTAACAGAACATTTTGCACTCGTCGAGCTGAAGACTGAAACAGCGTAGCAGAAAACATTTGATTGTTCGTGTTTTAAATCATCGACTCTGCTTCCGTCCCGTTTAGTGCTGAATATTATCATATATACGTCCAAAAATCATCATTATTGTGATTTATTTCACAGAGAAAAACAGCAACGATCATCTTTATTTGAGCTGCTCGTTCACACATCAATAGAAAACGTCCGCATTTATGTCGTCACACTTTTTTGTAAACTTAAAGTTGTTTGTTGGAGCTGAAGATTATTAGTCCGACTGATCTCACTGTGCCAGTCTGAAGCTTAGACAGCTGCTTTAAATGAAGCAGGGAGATTTCTGTAACGTTGGTTTATGATTTCAGAGACAGATGTTGTGGAGGATGTTGGGAGGAGAAGTGTCACTGCTGCAGACTCAACACGTGGAGGAAAAGTAAAGAATGAAAGTGTTTACAGCTCTGACACGGCCTCGTTCACACAGGATCAGTGTGATTCATTAATATGAAATAATCTGACATGACTGAAATGAAACTAAAGTAAAGAGAATCGAGCCTCAACTAATGTGAAAGAGTTCGACTGAGCTAACGTGGTTTAATATTTTCTCTTAATAAATGAATCCTGTGTGAATGAGGTCGTTCACACACAGATTAAAATATCGATCTGTTATTATTTGAGGTGCTCGTCTCAGACCTGGTTTTATTGTGGCGGGTCAGATTTGATATGTTTCAGTGGTTTTATGGGGGGTGAATAAATCCTTATAGATAGATTCTGATTCATGTTTACATTTAATCTTTGACCAAATAATATAATCAGATGTTGTTTATACTGAATCAGGTGTTTAGGGTGTGGTTCGTGATGATTCATGTGATCTGTAACAAATATTAACCAGGAGAGTCGCTGAGTGGAGGAGAAGCTGTGGATCAGCGAACAGCAGCCGGCAAAATATTCAAACTAAAAACATTCCAGTTAAATAGCAGCAGCAGCGACACGCCGGTCAGAAGCTTCTGTTCGCTGGACAAACACTGAAACACTGTTCTGAAGGGAAACACACGACTGTGATTAGGTGAAGGGCATTAACGTGACGAAGCCTTCAACAAACTGTAAGAACATTAAATAAACTCATAGTCATTTATTCAGTATTTAATGATTAAGTGATATATCCATTGATTAGGCTGTAACAGGTCCTGTGTTCTACATCATCAGTAGCATGTGTCGCTAACAGCTGCTAGTTTTTGCATGACAGTTCAAACTGTAGTAACTTAAATCAGTTCTGTAAATAACATCACACCATGAACACCAGGAGCAGCTGATGTTTCCTCCAAAAACATTATTTATTATTATTAATTATTATTAAACAGAATTAAAAGTTTGGAATGACAGAAATAAAACAGTCAAAACTAGAAGAAGATTTTGACTTTTCTTCCCAATTTCTGAAGGAAGAAGGAAGAAATAAAAAAAATCGGGATAATAAAAAGAAGTAATGGTTCGTTCACACCGAACACAAAGCAAAGTTCTGCCTGACGTGAGTCCGATCGCAGGATTATTGGTGTTAATCCACCTTCACTGCTGCAGTCAGGATGATTGACAGGAGTGAAGATACAAAGTAGCTCTCCTCCCGTCGGTCAGAGCAGAATCTGATGAGAAGGTCTGGATCTGAACATCGTCTCTTCACATCTGTTCGTTGACTTTGCTTGTGATTTGCTTGATCGTTTTCATTCTGACTTTGAGTATTTTATTTGTCTTTCCTAACGTTTAATCTGTCTTTTTGTTGTATCTGGGCTTCCGTAGATCCGACCCTGCGGCCTGTTGTCGTCTCGTCCTGGTCTTTGTGTCTCTGTACTCTTGATGTCAATAACGTGTCTGTTGTCTCTGACAGAAACAGATTCATCCTGTGAAATGTTGTAAAATGTGAAAAGGACCTGAGCTTTGGTCGCAGGTGTGGACGCTGGCTGAATGTTTGTTAACGATCCTGTTGTGTTTGTGTCTGATTAAAAACACGCCGTCCTGCTGGAGGCTGCATGCTGACGTCACTCCGTACAAACTGTTCTGACTGAAGGTCTTTCTGTGACGACAGCTGCAGCTTCGGCCCAGCTGATGTTCAGACTGTAGGAACGACGAGTCCTCAGATGTTTCTAATGTAGCAGCAGAGACGACGGACTGACAGACGTTAGCCGGCTGTAGCTGCTCAGCGCTGCATGTTAGCTTTAGCCAAGTAGCCTTTCTGCATGAAACGTAGCTTCAGACACTGTCTCAGCTGTTAGCTCGCAGTGTTAGCATGAGCGCTGTAATCCGACTCTTCCATTTGTTCATTTATGACTATTTTTGTAGTAAAAAGTTAAAAAGTCTTTAAAATCTGTTTCAGTTTCATCTCTGAGTCCAACTCACAGCTGACCGTTAGCTTAGCATTAGCTTAGCACACAGACTAGATGCAGGATGCTAATTACATCAGTTCGTTTAGGTAACAGTCAGTGATGGAATGTAACTAAGTACATTTACTCAAGTTCTGTGTGTCAGGTGTGAGGGGTCAGGGGTCAGGTGTGAGGGGTCAGGTGTCAGGTGTGAGGGGTCAGGTGTGAGGGGTCAGGGGTCAGGTGTGAGGAGTCAGGGGTCAGGTGTCAGGTGTGAGGGGTCAGGTGTCAGGTGTCAGGTGTGAGGGGTCAGGTGTCAGGTGTGAGGGGTCAGGGGTCAGGTGTCAGGTGTGAGGTGTCAGGTGTGAGGGGTCAGGTGTCAGGTGTCAGGTGTGAGGGGTCAGGGGTCAGGTGTGAGGGGTCAGGGGTCAGGTGTGAGGGGTCAGGTGTCAGGTGTGAGGGGTCAGGTGTGAGGGGTCAGGTGTCAGGTGTGAGGTGTGAGGAGTCAGGTGTGAGGTGTGAGGGGTCAGGTGTGAGGAGTCAGGTGTGAGGGGTCAGGTGTGAGGAGTCAGGTGTGAGGAGTCAGGTGTGAGGGGTCAGGTGTGAGGAGTCAGGTGTGAGGGGTCAGGTGTGAGGAGTCAGGTGTGAGGAGTCAGGTGTGAGGGGTCAGGTGTGAGGGGTCAGGTGTCAGGTGTGAGGGGTCAGGTGTGAGGGGTCAGGTGTGAGGAGTCAGGTGTGAGGTGTGAGGAGTCAGGTGTGAGGGGTCAGGGGTCAGGTGTGAGGGGTCAGGTGTCAGGTGTGAGGGGTCAGGTGTGAGGGGTCAGGTGTGAGGAGTCAGGTGTGAGGGGTCAGGTGTGAGGGGTCAGGTGTGAGGTGTGAGGAGTCAGGTGTGAGGGGTCAGGTGTGAGGTGTGAGGAGTCAGGTGTGAGGTGTGAGGAGTCAGGTGTGAGGTGTGAGGAGTCAGGTGTGAGGAGTCAGGTGTGAGGGGTCAGGTGTGAGGGGTCAGGTGAACTGTGTGAATGATGATGTCATGTCTGTGATCGTGTGCTGACTTGTTGAAGCAGCTGAACCTTCTGTAAATGAACGGACCAATAAAAAGTCTTTAACTGTTGATTCATGGTTTGATTGACACTGATCACTGAACCGCACACATCGGACCTGTGCTGCTGGAGGAGGAGCAGGAGGAGCAGGAGGAGGAGCAGGAAGAGCAGGAGGTGGAGCAGGAAGAGCAGGAGGTGGAGGAGCAGGAGGAGGAGGAGCAGGAGGAGGAGCAGGAGCAGGAGGAGGAGGAGCAGGAGGAGGAGCAGGAAGAGCAGGAGGTGGAGCAGGAAGAGCAGGAGGTGGAGGAGCAGGAGGTGTAGCAGGAGGAGGAGGAGCAGGAGGAGGAGGTGTGTGGAGCAGGAGGAGGAGCAGGAGGTGTAGCAGGAGGAGGAGGAGGGTGGAGGTGGAGGAGGAGGTGGAGCAGGAGCAGGAGGAGCAGGAGGAGGAGGGTGGACAGCGAGTCAGTGTGTTTACCGACTCGTCCAATCAGAATCTGTTTCAGGCTCACGTGTCAGAGGGTTTGCTCCATATTTGGATGACATCACTGTGACATCATCAGGCCACAGAAGACAGGAGACACTGAGGACGACCAATGAGACGCAGCGTTAAAACTGGACGCTGAGACGAGAAGAGGAAATGTTGAACTGAGTAACTGAGTAACTGAGTACCTGAGTAACTGAGTACCTGACCATATGTTAACATGTACAAACTGAGTCAGCTGATCGTCTGTTTTATCTGATTGATGAGGAAATCAGTTCATTTAAAATGTAATCTGTAAAGTAACTAGTTACTAAAGTAATCACATAAATGTAGTGGAGTGGAAGAATAAAGTAACAGAAAGTGGAAATACTCAGTAACTACAGGAGCATCACCTGCAGGCAGGTACTCATGTATAAACGTTACTCCGCAGCGCCTCCGGTGGTCGTCCTCTCCTCAGATCACCTGTCATGAAAGTTCAGGTGTTTGAGGGGATTCCTGCTCCTGTAGTGATCTGATTGGCTGCCCACACATGACGTCAGTGTTTTTTTTTACAAACAGCCGGTGTCTCCTCTAAAAATACCGGAGTGTCACCGAGCTGGAGCCCCGGGCCTGGGGGGGGGGGGGGGGGGGGTCCTGCGTGACCCCGCCCCCTGCTCCGTCGCCACCCAATGAGCGGCGGCCTCGGTATCAGTGCGGGTCAGGGGATGCGGGCCGGCTTGTATATGGTCCTGCAGGAACATTCCTGAGAGTCCAGCCGAGTGACGCCGAGCTCTTTAACTGTGTCCGCTGCCGCTGCGCCGCAGTCCCGACTCTCTGAGGCCGCCACGCCGCCTCTGCGCGTCTGTTCCCGGACACAGGAGCGAGTCTGTCCGGAGGGAGAGAGAGAGAGCACGCTTCTTCTTCTTCTCTTCTTCTTCTCTTCTTCTTCTTCTCTTCTTCTTCTTCTCTTCTTTCTTCTTCTGTGACTTTCCTTCAGGTTTGGAGCCCATGAGCCGTCCCGGACCGGACTGACGGACTCTGGATGTTCTCACTCTTCACGCAGACTTTGGTGAAGTGGTTCCCTCCCCGCAGGCTCGGTTCTGCCCCCGCCGCTCCTCTTCCTCTTCTTCTTCTCTTCTCTTTTTTCTGCTGCCCGTTCTTCTCTTCCCACTCGGCGCTATAAAAGCGGGCACCATGATGAGCAACAGCAGCTACTTGGAGCCGCAGCAGCTGCCGCCGCAGTTCTACCAGAGCTCCGCCGACATCGGCGAGGAGGAGGAGGAGATGCCGGCCACCGAGAAGGACCTGGCCGAGGACGCTCCGTGGAAGAAGATCCAGCAGAACACCTTCACCAGGTGGTGCAACGAGCACCTCAAGTGCATCAACAAGCGGATCAACGACCTACAGAAGGACCTGAGCGACGGGCTGAAGCTGATCGGGCTGCTGGAGGTGCTGAGCCAGAAGAAGATGTACCGGAAGTACCACTCCAGACCCAACTTCAGGCAGATGAAGCTGGAGAACGTCTCTGTGGCGCTGGAGTTCCTGGAGAGGGAGCACATCAGGCTGGTCTCCATCGGTGAGTGTGCGCGGCTTTACGCACGTTTTACGCACGTTTTACGCACAATGCCAAACTGAGCGCGTGTTGGAGGGCGTGCACGAGCTGAGAGGTTAGACTGTGGTGATGATGATGAAGATGATGGTGATGAAGATGTGTTTGCTGTTGTTGAATCTTCACACTTCATAGAACTGACACGAAAATATATTTCCTGAAGTAATGAAACACTTTGTGACGTCTGGAGACAGAACAGCTGCTCAGACCTCTGAGTCAACAGCTCCTGAAGCTTCTCCTCCAGAACTCACATGAAACCAGCACACATTAACACAGGGAAGAACTCAGCCCACAGAACAGACCCACAACTATTTAGGAAAATATGAAATATGGACCAAAATGAATGAATCTGATTATAATGTTCAGTCAGACTGAAACTCTTTGATGTGAAAGCAAAGAAATAAAGAAACAACGAACGTCTGATGAGCTTTAAATACTGAGACAAAGTGACTGAGAGGAAACGTTTAGGGAACTTGTTGTTGTGTTGTTGTTGTGGTGTTGTGGTGTTGTTGTGGTGTTGTTGTTGTGTTGTTGTTGTGTTGTTGTGTTGTTGTGGTGTTGTGGTGTTGTGGTGTTGTTGTCGTTGGTCTCAGGTGTGTTTGGAGCCACAGGTGTGAACAGCTGATTGGCTCCCTGGTTGTGTAGCTGTGTTCGTAGCTCGTTGGTTCTCAGAGTTTACGCTTCCTTCATGTTCTCTTGATCATTTTAGTGATTTACTTTCATATTTCACCTTTAATAGAAAAAGGAGGCTCTTTCTCTTCATTAATGTTTCTTAATGGATCTTTTTACCCTTTTAAAAGTCCTTAAACACTAAAAAGTCTCATTAAAAACAGCCGTTATTACTTTAATTTACCACCAGACATCCTAAACGGAGCCCGACACGGTCGTTGTGCTGTCTGGTTGGTTGACTCTCCAGAAAACCCATTAACCCCGACAGTCCATGACTTTACACTGACGAGCAGATGTTAAAGCTCCTTCCAGCTGCACATTCACACGTGTTTCTCGTGTACGTCAGGATGATTCTGTTGTTTCTGTTCGGAGCATCAGCTGAACCTTCTACGGACCGAAACCAGCTGATCTTCAGTCAGTCTGCTCGTTAACCCTCCACAGAGCCTCTCTCACCTCGACGCTTCATGGTGGAGTCGACAGTGACGGTTGAGTTGAGGTGCAGCAGAAGTACAAACAGTTACTTGAGTAAAAGTCCCTCCATGACAGTCGGGCTCCATGTGAGAGGAGACAAGAAAAACTTAGTTCTGACCCATAAAACTGTTTCTGGACTTTGATGAAAACAAGTAATAAACAGTGGATCAGGATCATTTTCATTCAGATTTTACTGCAGATGATTTAACAACAAACTGAAGTGAAAACTTCCTCTGTGAAGAGTCAAATAAATATATGTTAAAGTTCTGCTGAGGCGTTTGGATCAGCACTCAGCTCTCAGCCCTGACGCCTGTCAGCCAATCAGAATGTCCTGTCTCAACGTCCTCGCTCAGTTTTAATCTTTAAAGCTCCGCTTGGATAAAAGTCTCTGTGGGACTGTCGGTCGGCTCAGCGAGGATCAGGACTGGACCAGTTCAGAGACTCAGAAACCAACTTTCTCACCAGCAGGAGCTTTAAGAGGGCCGTGTGGAGCAGGAAGTGTTTTAGGAAGCAGGAAGTGTTTTAGGAAGCAGCAAGTGTTTTGGGAAGCAGGAAGTGTTTTAGGAAGCAGGAAGTGTTTTAGGAAGCAGCAAGTGTTTTGGGAAGCAGGAAGTGTTTTGGGAAGCAGGAAGTGTTTTAGGAAGCAGGAAGTGTTTTGGGAAGCAGGAAGTGTTTTGGGGTCCATACTGGGTCCGTAGTGGGGAAGTGGTCGTGTTGGTGGAGGTTTGTGACATCGTCTCCAGGGGCCGAGCGATGTGATGTTTTCAGGGAACAGATGATGACGTGTCCAGGAGAGTAACTGATAACTGATAACTGATAACTGATAACTGATAACTGATCATTGATAACTGATAACTGATAACTGATAACTGATCATTGAAAACTGATAACTGATAACTGATCATTGATAACTGATAACTGATAACTGATCATTGATAACTGATAACTGATAACTGATCATTGATAACTGATAACTGATCATTGAAAACTGATAACTGATAACTGATCATTGATAACTGATAACTGATAACTGATAACTGATAACTGATCATTGATAACTGATAACTGATAACTGATCATTGATAACTGATAACTGATAACTGATCATTGATAACTGATAACTGATAACTGATCATTGATAACCGATAACTGATAACTGATCATTGATAACTGATAACTGATAACTGATAACTGATAACTGATCATTGATAACCGATAACTGATAACTGATCATTGATAACTGATAACTGATAACTGATAACCGATAACTGATAACTGATAATTGATAACTGATAAATGATAACTGATCATTGATAACTGATAACTGATAAATGATAACTGATCATTGATAACTGATAACTGATAACTGATAACCGATAACTGATAACTGATCATTGATAACTGATAACTGATAACTGATCATTGATAACCGATAACTGATAACTGATCATTGATAACTGATAACTGATAACTGATAACCGATAACTGATAACTGATAATTGATAACTGATAAATGATAACTGATCATTGATAACTGATAACTGATAAATGATAACTGATAACTGATAACTGATCATTGATAACTAATAATTGTTGTACTTTTACAGGAAAAATTCTAAATCAAAGTGGAGAACCACTGATGGAAAGTAACTAACTATAATTTACTCGGCTGCTGTACTTGAGTACAATGTGTTTCTGATACTTCATACTTTAACTCCACTTTACACATCCAGATTATTCAGTGCTGATTGGCTGTTGCTGGTGACATCACATAGTGTGGTGACCACTGACAGAGAGAGGACTGATAACCAGCCGACGACTGACTGTGACGTCTCTGGATTTATTGATCGATCAGTAATAAATGTCAGAACATCATTTCTTGAATAATGAGCGTCCACAGTGAGCTGAGACGTTTGATACTGTTAAAGTAGTTTCAGCTCTCGACTCTTTAGTTCCCCTCAAACAAACTCAGGAAGTGACGTCACACTCGTGATGGTTCCAGGTGACTTTTATTTTGAGCGTTTCGTCTTCTGTGACTCGTCTCTGAAAACATCATCAGTGTGCCGCGATGATGAGGAGGCACTGACCTTCTTCTTCTGTGGTTCGATCTGCCTGGAAGGATCCAATCAGAACGAGACGCTGCAGCTCTGTGCTGGGCTGAGACCGTGAGGCCTGCAGGGGGGCAGGGTCTTGTGGGGGGGTGGGGGTTAGGGTGGGGGTGTATGAGTATGAGGTGATTGATGGCAGGACAGCTGAGCTCTGCTCTCCCTCCACCGACAGCTGCTGAAAATAGAGCCGAGACACACAGAGAGGAAACTGATCCACCTCACGTCTCCACTACACTTTAATCTGGAATGCTCTGCTACGACTACACATCGATCATCTCTGATCATCTCTGATCATCTCTAATCATCCCTGATCATCTCTGATCATCCCTGATCATCTCTGATCATCTCTGATCATCCCTGATCATCTCTGATCATACCTGATCATCTGATGTTAAGTTATCTCCTTAATGTCTAGTTATCCCCGATCTCTGATCATTTCAGTCTCTGATGTGTAATAATCTCTATTTTTGATGTCAAATAATCTCTCATGTCTCATATTCTCTGTCTAATAATCTAGAATCTAGAATAATCTCAATCTTTGATGTCTAATAGTTTCTCTGTTTAATAATCTGTCATTAATGTTTCATAATCTCTAATGTATAATAATCTCCATTTTTTATGTCAAATAACCACTCAAATCTAATATTCTCTGTCAAATAATCCCACGTTTTGAATAATCTCTGTCTTTAATGTTTAATACTCTAATCTGTTATAATCCCTCATGTTGGTCTGACCTCTCGCAGTAATCTGTATTTTATCGATCACATTATTCGAACACTTTACTGGAAGTCAGTTCATCTTCAGTGGTGATGTCATCCTACACCAGTGGTGCCGTCCAATCACAGAGCTCCAAATTACCAGCGAGTTTAAACTGAGAAAACAGATGTTGACTCTGGATTTAACTGATTCTGGATCAGCTGTGAACGTCTGTGAACGTCTGTGATCACTGATCGTCACTCTCAACATTAATAATCAATCATCATAAGTGATACCTGCAGCAGGATCAGTGATCAGCTTAGTGTGTGAGTGTGTGTGTGAGTGTGTGTGTGTGTGTGTGTGTGTGTGTGTGTGTGTGTGTGTGTGTGTGTGTGAGTGAGTGAGTGAAACACTCTGTTTCATTGTTACACTGCTGTCAGCCTCTCTCTCTCTCTCTCTGTTCGCTCTCTCTAATGGTTTCCATGTGTCGTAGCAGTCAGCACACAGGAATGTCCCCCCTCCACACACACACACTTTATCTTACAGCTGTGTGTGTGTGTGTGTGTGTGTGTGTGTGTGTGTGTGTGTGGATGGTTTTAACCTTGTATTAACTCTTTCAGTCTGTTTCAGCCTCTCAGAGTTTCTTGAGGACATTAAGATTAATTTAATTTGAATCGTTATATTCAAGATTAATGAAGTAGACTTTAGTTTGTCTTCATCAAATAAATCGATTATATTGTAAAAAAGACAAAATCAGTAAAATCAATACATTCGGAGCAGTCAATAAAATCTGTAAAATTTGTAAAACCAATCAAATCAGACTGTCTGTCTCCATGGTGACAGTGTGCTGCTGATGTTGTCTGTCTCCCTGGTGACAGGATGCTGAGCGTCACCAGAACATGTAGGACTTCCTGTTTCTTTAGTAAACTGTTATAACTCACAACGAACCGTGAGATCTTTGGATGAGGAACTCTTTTCATGGTCCTCTTTGTGACACAGTAGAAGTGATAACTTTAATCTGATCAATATTTTCTCTGATAATCGTTTGTCCTGAGAACAGTGACAAGAGACTCAGACAGAAACAAACTTCACGTTTTAGAAACCGAAGTGTTTTTGTTGTGGAGGCAGTAAACCACCACCAGGAGCAGAAACCTGAACCCTCACAGTCTGGAGAACATCAGGAACTTTTTACCTTCAGTCCTTCTGGTTTCTGTTTTAATGACATGAGGCTGTTTGAAGTGACACACACTTAAAATCTACAGATCAGCAGGAGGGTTTCAGGATCAGACCCATCGGACGGACGATGAGCTCATGTCTCCTGCAGCAGAACCCATGTGGTCTCCTGTTTGTTCTCATTAGACACAACGATCTGTCTCAGCCAGGACGAAGTTTCTGAGGAAGCAACAAAGCCTCAGATGACATTCAACCGAAAAACCAGCAGAAAACAGAAAACCACAGAGAGAGAGTCTGAGAGTTGGTTTGTGTGTTGGTTGGTTGGTTGGTTGGTTGGTTGGTTGGTTGGTTGGTTGGTTGGTTGGTGTGTTGGTTGGTGTGTTGGTTGATTGGTTGGATGGTTGGTTGGTGTGTTGGTTGGTGTGTTGGTTGATTGGTTGGATGGTTGGTTGGTGTGTTGGTTGGTTGGTTGGATGGTTGGTTGGTGTGTTGGTTGGTGTGTTGGTTGATTGGTTGGTGTGTTGGTTGGTTGGTTGGTGTGTTGGTTGATTGGTTGGTGTGTTGGTTGGTTGGTTGGTGTGTTGGTTGATTGGTTGGTGTGTTGGTTGGTTGGTTGGTGTGTTGGTTGGTGTGTTGGTTGATTGGTTGGATGGTTGGTTGGTGTGTTGGTTGGTGTGTTGGTTGATTGGTTGGATGGTTGGTTGGTGTGTTGGTTGGTGTGTTGGTTGATTGGTTGGATGGTTGGTTGGTGTGTTGGTTGGTGTGTTGGTTGATTGGTTGGATGGTTGGTTGGTGTGTTGGTTGGTGTGTTGGTTGATTGGTTGGATGGTTGGTTGGTGTGTTGGTTGGTTGGTTGGTTGGTTGGTTGGTTGGTTGATTGGTTGGATGGTTGGTTGGTGTGTTGGTTGGTGTGTTGGTTGGTGTATTGGTTGGTTTGTCAGTATGATTACAGTGTTTCCGCCAGGATTTTTTTAAAGAGTGGCGGCGAGGGTGGGCTGATGGGGGGGGGGGGGGGGGGGGGGGGGGGGGAGGGGCGTGCGCGCGACCGGATCGTCGACTAGTCGCTGATGACATCATTCATATTTTTCCCATCATAACTAAAATCCCAGGAGGAGGGAAATGCTCTGCAACAATCTGTTTCACTGACTGACAGCTCATGCACAGAAATGAGTCCACAGTACAGCAGCTTTATAAACAACAAGCTGTAAATCAGTTTGTTTTTTTGTAACATATAGCCTACAGGTGCAAAAGAAAATACTGTAGCTACTGTTCATTAAACAATTAGGGAGGAAAACGACACACAGGCCTCGTCACCATCACAGTCCTGCTCAGTCACAGTTTCACTCACAGTTTTAGTTTTTCCTGGTTGCTTGCTTCTGTTGTTGTTGTGCGCGACGTAAAGCTGTCGATATGAGCGGAGTTTTTTTTTTGTTTTTTTTAATTGCCGGCAGCCCGGACACACTGCCCGCGGAAGCGGCAGTTTCTCCTGCTCTCTCTCTCCGCGCCGGTCAAACATCAACCCGTCTGTATCTGCTCGGTTTTCCAAACACAGGTCTGTCTCTAGCGCTGTATGTAGCCTATGGATGTGTCTTATGTGCAGACGCAACTGACAAATACTTATAGACGGACAAGCAAACTTAATCATCATTTATTTTATTTTGAAAATTGACCGGATTCTCTCGCCTTTTCTGTGCCCGACTTCCTGTCTGGTACGCGCTCGTTCTATCCAGCTTGACTGCGCTCGTATTTTTTTCATTCAGCGCACTCAGCTGTTGTTTCAAGCCGCTACTCTTGTAGCCTACTGTTACATGATCAGCGACTAGTCGACGTCAAGCTCAAAACGTCATTGTGGAGCAGGGGACTAGTCTGTGCAACCTCTAGTGGAAAACCTGCTTTACACTGTTTTAACATTAAAAAAAAAAAAAAAAATCATCATTCTGAAGGTGTGGCGGCTTTTATTTTGCCGTGGCGGTGCGCCACGATCAATTACATGTAGCGGAAACCCTGGATTACATAAACAGGTTTCCAGACTTGGATGGAGGATGAGTCTCAGCCCAGAGGGTCGGGGATAAAGGGACAGATCCAGGAACTTTTTCTCTCTTCCTGACATTGTGAGTGGTTAATTTCTCAGTGATTAATAAAATCAGACATATGTAGGTGGCTGGTATCTATGAGTGAGGCCTGGGCGGAGGTATGCACTCCCATGAGTCTCATTCTAGTTTCAGATGTG
>NC_133228.1:25796195-25813695 GCF_040436345.1 Pagrus major
CAAAAGAAGATGGAGCAAAAGTTAAACACAAGGTAAGCAAATTTGTATGAATGAACAATTAATAAAACCAATGCTCAACCACAGATATTTGTTTATCAGCTCTAGTTAACAAGATAGCTAATTAGCTCTAACTGCTAAGTATTGTGCTAAGTGTAGCCTTGTATTTTGCTGAGTTTTCACAATATAGTTGCATGTAACTCTGTATGAGGGGGTTTATGCAAAGTAAAGGACCATAAAATTGTGTTAATTAGCTGTGGTTATTAAGCAGGATAGCTAGCTCAAAAGCACACATGGGCTGATTGCAGCCTCATGTTTTTCACAATATAGTTGCATGTAGTTCAGTTTGAGGGAGTGCTTAACTAGTGCTCAACCACAGATATTTTTTTATTAGCTCTAGTCTAATTAATAAGACATGCAGGTGTTTGTTAAACAGGTAACAGGCTGCAAAGAGAAAACACTGCTGCTCTGGCAGTGATAACTGTGTGTCTTTGTTAGTATTAGCACAGTATGTGTGCAGTGATAACTGTGTGTCTTTATTTGTATTAGCACAGTACACATGTGTGCAGTGATAACTGTCTTTGGCCACTTGTAGCAAGGTTTGTTGTAGGCAACTGCACTTGATAGAGTTCTTGAAGACGTTTTGCCTCTCATCCAAGAGGCTTCTTCAGTTCAGTTCTTCATGGCCTTTCCAGGTTAACAAAAACATGGAAAACCTGGAAAGGCCATCTCTCAACAGGGGAGGTGGTCTAAGACATAATATATCTGCCACATATATTGCAGTTTTAAGATCACTCTCCAGAAAGTTTTATACCCACCTGAAATCATGAGGTGAAACCCAAGGTCCACACAATGGAAGAGGGGCACCTGAGACACACGCCCCTTCTAGGTGTTAACGACCACACAGTGGTTAAATACCTGAACTCCCAAACCAGTCAGTCAGAACTGAAGAAGCCTCTTGGATGAGAGGCGGAACGTCTTCAAGAACTCTTATCAAGTCCAGTTGCCTACAACAAACCTTGCTACGAATACCATGACCTGGATGACTGAGAATCTTCACAGACATGTCTTTGGCCACGTTTCCCAGATCCAGTTAAGAAGATCTTAGTGCTAAGAGTTTCTTAAGAGCACTCTTAGAGCCTCCTGTTAAAGAAAAACACGTTTCCCATATTCGCACTTAGCTTAAGATCTTTCACTAAGAAGGGAATGTAAGATTGAGCTGACCCGCTCTTAACAGTCTTCTTAGCGACCCAATGCTCACAGATTCAACCGCATCATGCAAATGAATATTATATTAAGCAAGGAGATATTAAGACAGTGTATATACGTATATATATATACACCGTATATATTTTGATCTATTTTATACTTCAGATTTATATTGTTTAGCATTACTTGGTGACAGAAAAGAACAAAGTTTATTCTGCAGGGAAACCTGTGTCCTTAGTGTGCATATGACAAATTATGAAATTCAACCAGCTATTTATTTCCTGTCCAGCATGACTGGCCATTTGCAGAGTTTGATATCCAGCTGATCATTTGAATCACGTGTGATGGAGCAGAGAAACATCTAATCCATGCAGGGCATGGATACAGTGATATTTCTAATAGTGTTAAAGACTAAGAATTCTGACTGAATATAATGCAAACTCTTTTTTTCTCTCTTAAGTTTGAAATGCCACGAAGGATCAGCCCCCTTCAGGATGCCATTTGTCATGTTATTTCAAGGACCGACAAAACAGACAAATTGGAAGTCAAGTACATCAATGCAGTGAAAGGTAAGGTGTTGTCTGATGTGATTTGCTGGGTAATACTTACATGATACACAATATACTGTGCATAAAACATGCACAATTATTACCAGATGAGCATGAAATGCAAAACCTGAGGTTACATTAGATACTAGTAGGGCTGCAATGATTAGTCAACATTATTGACATCAACAACAATTTGTTGACACATAATGTTATGCTTGATGTGTTATTTAAAGACCTAAAATCAAAGAGCAAGCAATGTAATTAAAACTGCAGGAGTTCATTTGTTGTAGCAATACACTACAGGAAGTAAGGGGTGCAGTATCGCTTCCATTGTCTACCATGACTGCATTCTGCACCGCAAACATGGGCAGAAAGGAGAGAAATTTTCTATGGGAGAGAGAGTATGAGAGCAATTTTCAGACAACAAGCCAAATTAGTCAGTGAAGTGTAGCATGTAAAGCAGACTTGGCTCTCTAAAGCATCACTGCAGCAATGTAGAGTGTATGTGTTTACTGTTAGTTGGCATCGGGTTTTTTTTTTTTTCGGAGTAGAGTATTAACTATATTGGTTAAGCTAAGATAGTTACAGTAGATCGAATACTAATGTTCACTGTCTGTGTGGTACCAATGGACTCTTGGCCTTTCCCAGCTGAAAAAGTTGAATATGTTTAAAGTGCAAGGAAGACTGCAGAGACGGAACGTCAGCATTAATCAACTTTAACCAGCTGTGTTTGTATAGAACACTTTAGATGGTGAGCCTCATATGAAATAACAGTTAAGGTGTAACATCAATGCAAAGGTGATGAAACGATTGAAATGGGGAAAATAGGTTAGATAAGGTTTGAACTAGAATGATATAAAACACAACATACAAAAATTCTTGTAATAATAATGATAATTGGAAACAGATGAGGGGTGTGACAGAAATAATGTAATCATTAAAAAATGATCTGCTCAACCCCAGATTGAAGCTTCTAAGTCAGATACAATATATCAAGGTCATTTTTCGTAACTGTCATCTTTATTCTGCAAGTTGTGTTTTACACATTACCATGGACCTAATGGCAGAATGGATGGCTTTACCTGTTTTGTTGAAACTATTGTTGCTTTCTTCTACAGGACGTGGTGTATTTGCAAAGGGTACAATCAGCAGAGGACAATTTGTTGCTGAGTATAGGGGGGACATGATAAATGATGCAGAATATCAGAGCAGAAGAAGAGTTTACCACCCAACATGTGCTGCGTTTATGTTTGCATTCAAGTGGAGAGGGAAAACATGGTGGTAAGACTTAATTTCTCCACCTATTCTACACCACACTAGACCATATTAGAATATTGTGAATGGGACTCTGATCTGGTGTTTTTCTTTTTGTCATGTTCCCATCTATTTTTAAGCATTGATGCCTCAAGAGATGATGGGTCATTGGGGCGGCTAGTGAATGATGAACACAGGAGGCCAAATTGTAAGATGAAAAGGACTGATGTGAATGGAAAGCCTCACCTCTGTTTGTTTGCCTTGGATGATATTCAAGAAGGAGAAGAAATTACCTATCATTATGGAGACGGGGACTGCCCATGGAGAACACAAGTATGTTATACAGTACACATTATACAGAATGGCTCTGTGTAACAGAATCAAAGTAACTTTTGAAAGAATCCTAGTGGTATAATATTATGAATATAATTTATCACTACATTTTTTTCATTATTGCATATTATTGAAAAAAATGCTATGACGTTTGATGTTTTGAGTATGATGGTATGCATCTCATTCAATTGATTTTTGTCTAAAACTTGAACCTTGAGCAAGTGTTCATTCATTTTCTAAAATGCTGTGAAGGTTAGTGCAGATTAACCAATGGTTTATCGTTATCTCTCATTCTAAAATATTCATGTTCAATGTGTTTAGATGACCAGCATTAATTTCTCTCACTTCTTTAAGTAGCTTTAATGAGCCACAGTTTTGATGATAGTGTAGTGTGAAAAAACACTTTAACATAACCCATGAAGAATGTTAATGTTGGCTATGTATTTCAGGCAAATTTCATGTATCAATGAGATTATACTCCTATTTAATCATTACTCTTAATCTGGACTCTCACGTTGTCCCCACATCACACCTTCACCCTTTCTTGTCTGGGTAATAACTGTGTTTGGAAAATCAGACTACTGGTAGTCTGGTCCCCATAAGGAACTGAAACATTGTGTATAGAAATGTCCCCATAAAGCCTGTTTGATTTTACGATGTGTGAAAACAGAGGTTGGCAAGATAGAGAGGAATGTTTACTATGAGGTTGTTGTCTCTTGACGTTTTGTGCATGCTGACATGCATCTCCTCTAGGAGATTCTGTCTGCATAATTGTTCACTCTTTTTGTATTCTCTAAAGTTAATTGAGTTTGACTATTGGTTTCTTATATTCTGACATGTTGTTTTACTAAGATGACCAGCACTGCAGCTGATGATGTGGCTTCACATGACTCTAGTCCATCCCTGTCTGTGAATCCGATGGATGATGCTGCTGGTCCAAGCAACACTCAACAGGTATTTACATATCCATCACTTTTTTATGTTATTTTTCTCTTTATATCTGAGCATTTCTGATGATGGACATTAATTTTCATGATAATGTGTTGTGCATTAACATGGCAGGCAATTTCACATAATGCATTCAAAATGTTAGTGTTAGCAGAGTATTTCAGGCAGATTTAATTTATCACAGGGATTATTCTCTTGTTTAGTTATCACTCTATTCTGGACACTCACGGTGTCCCCACACCACACTTTCACTAAGTGTCTGAGTAAAAAGTGTGTGTAAAATGTTTTAACATGGTCCCCATAAGGAACTGAAATATTGTGTATAGAAATGTCCCCACAAAGCCTGTTTGATTTTACGATGTGTGAGAACAGAGGTTGGCAAGATAGAGAGGAATGAGTCTGCATAATTGTTCACTCTTTTTGTATTCTATAAAGTTTACTTGAGTTTGACTATTGGTTTCTTATATTCTGACATGTTGTTTTACTAAGATGACCAGCACTGCAGCTGATGATGTGGCTTCACATGACTCTAGTCCATCCCTGTCTGTGAATCCGATGGATGATGCTGCTGGTCCAAGCAACACTCAACAGGTATTTACATATCCATCACTTTTTAATGTTATTTTTCTCTTTATATCTGAGCATTTCTGATGATGGACATTAATTTTCATGATAATGTGTTGTGCATTAACATGGCAGGCAATTTCACATAATGCATTCAAAATGTTAGTGTTAGCAGAGTATTTCAGGCAGATTTAATTCATCACAGGGATTATTCTCTTGTTTAGTTATCACTCTATTCTGGACACTCACGGTGTCCCCACACCACACTTTCACTAAGTGTCTGAGTAAAAAGTGTGTGTAAAATGTTTTAACATGGTCCCCATAAGGAACTGAAATATTGTGTATAGAAATGTCCCCACAAAGCCTGTTTGATTTTACGATGTGTGAGAACAGAGGTTGGCAAGATAGAGAGGAATGAGTCTGCATAATTGTTCACTCTTTTTGTATTCTATAAAGTTTACTTGAGTTTGACTATTGGTTTCTTATATCATATTCTGACATGTTGTTTTACTAAGATGACCAGCACTGCAGCTGATGATGTGGCTTCACATGACTCTAGTCCATCCCTGTCTGTGAATCCGATGGATGATGCTGCTGGTCCAAGCAACACTCAACAGGTATTTACATATCCATCACTTTTTTATGTTATTTTTCTCTTTATATCTGAGCATTTCTGATGATGGACATTAATTTTCATGATAATGTGTTGTGCATTAACATGGCAGGCAATTTCACATAATGCATTCAAAATGCTAGTGTTAGCAGAGTATTTCAGGCAGATTTAATTTATCACAGGGATTATTCTCTTGTTTAGTTATCACTCTATTCTGGACACTCACGGTGTCCCCACACCACACTTTCACTAAGTGTCTGAGTAAAAAGTGTGTGTAAAATGTTTTAACATGGTCCCCATAAGGAACTGAAATATTGTGTATAGAAATGTCCCCACAAAGCCTGTTTGATTTTACGATGTGTGAGAACAGAGGTTGGCAAGATAGAGAGGAATGAGTCTGCATAATTGTTCACTCTTTTTGTATTCTATAAAGTTTACTTGAGTTTGACTATTGGTTTCTTATATTCTGACATGTTGTTTTACTAAGATGACCAGCACTGCAGCTGATGATGTGGCTTCACATGACTCTAGTCCATCCCTGTCTGTGAATCCGATGGATGATGCTGCTGGTCCAAGCAACACTCAACAGGTATTTACATATCCATCACTTTTTAATGTTATTTTTCTCTTTATATCTGAGCATTTCTGATGATGGACATTAATTTTCATGATAATGTGTTGTGCATTAACATGGCAGGCAATTTCACATAATGCATTCAAAATGTTAGTGTTAGCAGAGTATTTCAGGCAGATTTAATTTATCACAGGGATTATTCTCTTGTTTAGTTATCACTCTATTCTGGACACTCACGGTGTCCCCACACCACACTTTCACTAAGTGTCTGAGTAAAAAGTGTGTGTAAAATGTTTTAACATGGTCCCCATAAGGAACTGAAATATTGTGTATAGAAATGTCCCCACAAAGCCTGTTTGATTTTACGATGTGTGAGAACAGAGGTTGGCAAGATAGAGAGGAATGAGTCTGCATAATTGTTCACTCTTTTTGTATTCTATAAAGTTTACTTGAGTTTGACTATTGGTTTCTTATATCATATTCTGACATGTTGTTTTACTAAGATGACCAGCACTGCAGCTGATGATGTGGCTTCACATGACTCTAGTCCATCCCTGTCTGTGAATCCGATGGATGATGCTGCTGGTCCAAGCAACACTCAACAGGTATTTACGTATCCATCACTTTTTAATGTTATTTTTCTCTTTATATCTGAGCATTTCTGATGATGGACATTAGTTTTCATGATAATGTGTTGTGCATTAACATGGCAGGCAATTTCACATAATGCATTCAAAATGTTAGTGTTAGCAGAGTATTTCAGGCAGATTTAATTCATCACAGGGATTATTCTCTTGTTTAGTTATCACTCTATTCTGGACACTCACGGTGTCCCCACACCACACTTTCACTAAGTGTCTGAGTAAAAAGTGTGTGTAAAATGTTTTAACATGGTCCCCATAAGGAACTGAAATATTGTGTATAGAAATGTCCCCACAAAGCCTGTTTGATTTTACGATGTGTGAGAACAGAGGTTGGCAAGATAGAGAGGAATGAGTCTGCATAATTGTTCACTCTTTTTGTATTCTATAAAGTTTACTTGAGTTTGACTATTGGTTTCTTATATTCTGACATGTTGTTTTACTAAGATGACCAGCACTGCAGCTGATGATGTGGCTTCACATGACTCTAGTCCATCCCTGTCTGTGAATCCGATGGATGATGCTGCTGGTCCAAGCAACACTCAACAGGTATTTACATATCCATCACTTTTTTTATGTTATTTTTCTCTTTATATCTGAGCATTTCTGATGATGGACATTCATTTTCATGATAATGTATTGTGCATTAACATGGCAGGCAATTTCACATAATGCATTCAAAATGTTAGTGTTAGCAGAGTATTTCAGGCAGATTTAATTTATCACAGGGATTATTCTCTTGTTTAGTTATCACTCTATTCTGGACACTCACGGTGTCCCCACACCACACTTTCACGAAGTGTCTGAGTAAAAAGTGTGTGTAAAATGTTTTAACATGGTCCCCATAAGGAACTGAAATATTGTGTATAGAAATGTCCCCACAAAGCCTGTTTGATTCAAGACGTGTGAAAGCAGCCAGAGCTTGGCTGGGTAGGAAGGAATGGGTACCATGATATTTGATGTTTTCTCTCAGAAATCGGTGTCATGCATTTCATTCGAGAGAGATTCTGTGCGGACAATTGTTCACTTGTTTTTTCCCTATTGTGTTGTACAGAGCTTACATCAGATTCACCATTGGTGTCTTGATCGATCATATTCTGAAACTGTATCATTGTTCAATGTGTTTATAGATGGCCAGCATTACAGCCAAACATGTGGCTTTAGGTGACTCTCATCCCTCTTCCCCATCTCTGAGTCACATGGATGATGCTAGGCGTACAAACTACACTCTCCAAGAGGTATATATACATTTTACTCACTTCTCTTTACAATTCTACAATTCATTTAGCAGACGCTTTTATCCAAAGCGACGTACAATTGAAAGCATTGACGAGGCTCTTTATCACGTTTTTGAAGTTCTCTCACTTTTTTAAGTAGCTTTAATGAGGAAGGACCACAGTTTTGATGATAGTGTAGTGTGAAAAACACTTTAACATAACCCATGAAGAATGTTAATGTTGGCTATGTATTTCAGGCAAATTTCATGTATCAATGATATTATACACTTATTTAATCATTACTCTTAATCTGGACTCTCACGATGTCCCCACATCACACCTTCACCCTTTCTTGTCTGGGTAATAACTGTGTTTGGAAAATCAGACTACTGGTAGTCTGGTCCCCATAAGGAACTGAAACATTGTGTATAGAAATGTCCCCATAAAGCCTGTTTGATTTTACAATGTGTGAAAACAGAGGTTGGCAAGATAGAGAGGAATGTTTACTATGAGGTTGTTGTCTCTTGACGTTTTGTGCATGCTGACATGCATCTCCTCTAGGAGATTCTGTCTGCATAATTGTTCACTCTTTTTGTATTCTATAAAGTTAATTGAGTTTGACTATTGGTTTCTTATATTCTGACATGTTGTTTTACTAAGATGACCAGCACTGCAGCTGATGATGTGGCTTCACATGACTCTAGTCCATCCCTGTCTGTGAATCCGATGGATGATGCTGCTGGTCCAAGCAACACTCAACAGGTATTTACATATCCATCACTTTTTTATGTTATTTTTCTCTTTATATCTGAGCATTTCTGATGATGGACATTAATTTTCATGATAATGTGTTGTGCATTAACATGGCAGGCAATTTCACATAATGCATTCAAAATGTTAGTGTTAGCAGAGTATTTCAGGCAGATTTAATTTATCACAGGGATTATTCTCTTGTTTAGTTATCACTCTATTCTGGACACTCACGGTGTCCCCACACCACACTTTCACTAAGTGTCTGAGTAAAAAGTGTGTGTAAAATGTTTTAACATGGTCCCCATAAGGAACTGAAATATTGTGTATAGAAATGTCCCCACAAAGCCTGTTTGATTCAAGACGTGTGAAAGCAGCCAGAGGGCTGGGGAGGGGATTTCTAACTCCATTTACATTACATTTTAAACATTCTTTAATGGTAAATATTCACATATATATTTTCACTTTTTATTTGCAGGCTATGACAGTGCCCCAGGACACATTTGAGGTTTTCGTACCAAGACTGAGACGGACTAGAAGTGTCATTGTAAGTTTATCCATCATGTGGGGAAAAACAAAACAGATTAAAAAGAAGTTGTTTTTTTACTTACTGCTAATGTATTTGGACCCTCAATCATATATTATTGAATGGACTATGTCACCAAATTAAATTTAAATTTTAGCAATTGTTACAAGCAAAAGGACCTAATTCCCATACTTTTTCAAAAGGAAAAAAAAAATCATTGATTGTCAACTTACCATTAAAGGAAATCCATGATGAAAAAGCATACAAAAGAAGCCACTAATGCACTCTAAATCTAAACAAAAACACTTTGACTGTCAGTCTTTTTTGTGATAGTGTGTGGATTGCCAATTGGTGTGTCATTTACTGTAAGGTGTGAGGTTTCATCTTGTAGTCATAGCTCAGATGATCACATGACATAAATACATGTTAACCCATATATGTTTTAGACAACTCACACCTTAATTGACACACCTGTTAGCAATCCACAGACTATACAAGAGGAAGGCTGGCTGACAGTTGAAATGTGTTTGTTTGCTCTGCCTCCCTGGCACAAGCTGAGTCATTAAGATATATTTTTTGCAATGACATTTGCTAATGAGCACTTTAATTGTTGACAAGTTTTTTCACTTTGATCTATCCAGCACTTTCTTTCTTCATGAAAGAAAAATGGATTTAGAGGAATTTCAAAATATTTTTTTATTTTCAATTTCATTGTAATTACCCAATTGTAACAGTATTTGAATTTATTTCAGATGAAGGACACCGTTTTTGAAGATTCAGATGAACTTTATTGTACTACGCCAGAGAGTGGAGAAGATTTCATCCCCGATACCACCTCCAAAAGTGATACTGACAGTGAAGCTAGCCTCAAACTCAAACCAACCTCAACAAGAAAACATCAATATGTTGATAATAAATCTGTCATGTGGTCCCCTATCTGTGACTCTACAACACCAGACAGCATGGAATTTGACAAGCAGAGTCATACATCTAAAGTCAGAGCAGAAGAGGAATCCTGTTCCAGTGATGCAGAAGAAGAACCCTGTTCCAGTGATGCAGAAGAAGAACCCTGTTCCAGTGAAGCAGATGAACAACCCTGTTCCAATGGAGCAGATGAACAACCCTCTTCAAGTCAAAGCATAGGCACCGTAGTTGTTGGTCCATGCAAAAGAAAGGCTGGGAAAAGAGTGTATGATAAGAGACATTATTGCTTGTATTGTTCTAAGCCTTATGCTAAAATGGCAAGGCATTTAGAACATGCACATGATGGTAAATCTGATGTTGCTCGGGCTCTAAGCTTTACAAAGGGCTCAAAGGAAAGAAAAAAACAGTTGGATTATATTCGGAACAAAGGAAACTATGCTCACAATGCTTCTGTCATGCAGTCAGGAAAGGGAGAATTAGTGCCATTTAAACGTCCTCCTAAACAGGCACAGGGAAATGACTTTATGCACTGTGCACACTGTCAAGGACTTTACACACGCAAAGTCCTGTGGCGACACATGCGTAATTGTCAACTCAAACCTGGATCAGTCGCCTCCAAGCCAGGAAAGAACCGTGTTCAGTCCATGTGTACATACACAGGGCCTGTGCCGACAAACACAAGTGAACAGTTGTGGGGAGTAATTACTTCTATGAATCCTGACCCGATCGCACACATAGTAAAAAATGACCAAGTCATTATTGATTTTGGGCAACACTTGTTAAATAAAAAAGGGATATCAGCAAAGAATAAACTGCAAGTGCGAGAGAAGATGCGAGAATTGGGAAGGTTGATTCACAGTGCCAGGAGAGTGACTTCCTTGAAAAATATGGAAGATTTCATTAGTCCCAAAAAGTACATGGAGACTATTAAAGCTGTCAAGCTTACATGCGGGTATGAGAGTGAATCAAACAGGTTCTTGATTCCATCTCTAGCAAACAAACTTGGGAACTCCTTAGTTAAAATAAGCAAACTCTTAAAAGCTAAGGGTTTAATCTCAAATGATGAAAAGCTTGTTAAGAATGCCAGCAACTTTGAAGTGGTCCATCAGGAAAAGTGGCATGAGTTGATCTCAGCTACAGCATTGAGGAACATTAGGGAAGCAAAGTGGAATATGCCCAGTGTCATGCCCTTCACCAAAGATGTCCAAAAAATGCACGCATATCTCACACAAGAGCAAGATAAATGGTCCAAATTCCTCTCTGAAAGTCCCTCTACAAAAGCCTGGAAGGAGCTGACAAAGGTGTGTCTTGTCCAGCTCATCCTCTTTAACCGCCGCAGGGAGGGAGAGGTGGCAAGCATGCCCCTATCTGCATTTCTTTCAAGAGACACTTCTGATCCACACGATGATCTGGACTGGGCACTCTCCGAAGTGGAGAAAAAACTCTGCAGACACTTCACTAGGATTGTTGTCAGAGGAAAGCGTGGTCGCCCAGTCCCAATTCTTCTCACTCCTAAAATGCTGAATGCCATAGAACTCCTTGTGTCACAGAGAGAAGCTTGCGGGGTTCTGAAAGACAACGACCACATGTTTGCACGACCAGGGGCCATGACGCACTTCCGAGGGTCAGACTGCTTCCGTGCCTTTGCAAAGCAATGTGGTGCTGATTGTCCCAGGGCACTGACATCGACCAAACTGCGCAAGCATGCAGCAACCTTGTCAACAGTGTTAAACATGACAAACACAGAGATGGACCAGTTGGCCAATTTTCTCGGCCATGACATTAGAGTCCACAGAGAGTTTTACCGGTTGCCTGAGAAGACCTTGCAGCTTGCTAAGGTCAGCAAACTCCTGATGGCTCTCGAGCAGGGAAGAGTGGCTGAGTTTCATGGGAAAACTTTGGATGAAGTAGAGATAGACCCAGATGGTATGTTGTTTTTTCTGTATTTGCCATCTGTTCCTTTTTGTTTGATTAAAAGGGTAAACTGCACTTTATATGACTTCTACAGAAAAACTTCTCGACAGTGACGAAGATGACGAGAACATGCACGAGGGAAACCCTCCACCTACTGATGATGGTATGTACTGTGTTGTCAGAAGGTTACATACTTTTCTTCTATTTTAATAAACTCGCTTTTGTTGAGGTCCCAGCGTGTAAAGGTACATAAATGAGTTTCAGCACTGTGAATTTAGCTGGTAAATATCTGTTTTTGTTAGCTTTTTTCCACATACAGTAATGGGTGGGGGGTTGTTGTTAATGCAGTGTGTTTTCTTCAAATGGGCTATCAATAAAATGGCATGTGGACATGATGTAAAAGAAACCCACATAACTGCACTGCAATGTGTTCTGAAATCAAACATACTGTAATTCCTGTTTTTCTCTTGTCAAGTAGAGATCTAATGATATTGAAATGTCATGTCACCATTATTGTGACCAAAATGATCACATGATCAGTATAATTGATACATTGTCACAATGTGCTCAAAATGTTCATGAGGTACTTATACACACACTGATATGATTTTGCCAATCCTGTACTTCTGTTGGCTTAAACATTTAAACGATAACATACATGATGAAATGTCATTCAAAGATATGAAATATTAAGTGCATTGTGATGATGATACCTCTATGTCAATTTTAGGGGGAAAAAATCAAGACCAAATTGCAACAATTACATTTACTAAACAGCTGAAGACTTTTATGTTTCTCTATTACATAGGGTTAGGTTATATAGGTTAAATACACATTTTACAATTGTTAACTGTCAAGATGCTATGAGACTCTGAAAAGGTTACTTTCCATATGACCACCAACAGAAGAGACACTTCCCCCTCCTGAGAAGAATGAAACGCCACTAGTACCACAAGAGGGACGCACACCTCCTTCATCAGATGATGAGATACCATCAAGAGTCAGCGTTAAGAAGTCTTCCTCCAAAGGTTAGTAGTCTTTAAAATGCACTTCGTGTTCGAATTTGGACTAAAATCATTAACTATTCTGATGATATAAACATTAGGAATAATTGGCTCCAATACCAACCACTTGTCCCTTGTTCAAAAGTTAATATTTTTTTTGCTTTAGTGACACCTCACACATCTGAATAGTGTTTTCCTTCTATAAAACAACACTGAGAAAGGACTTTTGATTGCAAAACAATAATTTATTTACAAATATGTAACTGTGTGCAATTTCAAGACTTGACAAAAATGAACTTTTTTGTACAGAACGTCACAGCAAAAGCGAATCGTGCCTGTCAGCGTGAGTGCATGTCATGTGACTCCTCTCCTCTCTCCTCCTTCCTCTCCTCTCCTCCTTCCTCTCCTCTCCTCCTTCCTCTTCTCTCTCCTCCTTCCTCTTCTCTCTTCTCCTCACCTCACCTCACCTCTTCTCTCTCCTCTTCTCTCATCTCCTCTCCTCTCTCCTCCTCTCCTCTCATCTCCTCTCCTCTCCTTGCCTCCTCTCCTCTCATCTCCTCGCCTCCTCACCTCTCTTCTTCTCTCATCTCCTCACCTCACCTCTCTTCTTCTCTCATCTCCTCACCTCACCTCTTCTCTCCTCTCCTCCTTCCTCTCCTCTCCTCTCTTCTTCTCTCATCTCCTCACCTCACCTCTTCTCTCCTCTTCTCTCATCTCCTCTCTTCTCCTCTCATCTCCTCTCCTCCTCTCCTCTCCTCTCTTCTCATCTCCTCCTCTCCTCTCTTCTCCTCTTCTCTCATCACCTCCTCTCCTCTCTCCTCCTTCCTCTCCTCTTCTCATCTCTCCTCTCCTCTCCTCTTCTCTTCTCTCATCTCCTCTCCTCTCCTCTCCTCTCCTCTCTCCTCCTCTTCTCTCAGCACCTCCGCTCCTCTCTCCTCTCCTCTCTCCTCCTTCCTCTCCTCTTCTCCTCTCCTCTTGCATTTGTGAGTGTGTGCGTGCGTGCGTGTGTGTTTTCACCACTACACAGAATAGTTCAGCTTTGTTAGTTAAGCTGTGAAACACTCTCCTGGGTGCAAGGGGACACAACAGGATGTGCACCACATTTTGGTCTCCCTGTGCCGGCCCCTGCATGCGCAGACTCTGCACCTCCTTGTCGGTCTTGGCTTCCTGCTGGTGGGCATCAGGTGGTCCAGTTTGTGTTTGCCTATCTGTCCGTCTAGCCTGCGCTCTGGATCGGTGGGCTACGCTATCTGCAAATGTACGTTCAGCGTGGCAGGACGTCCCCAAAGTGTGTGCGTAACCAAGCGCACTCAGCCAAGTGTTGACAAATGGGACAGCCCCTTTGTGTAGCGGTTGACACAGTTGGGCAGCACAGTCTTTAATCAGCCTTGGACATGTAGTGTTATGTAAATGTTTCGCTGTCACTCGGTGATCATCTTTCGTTCCTTTAATTAACTTAGTACGAACATAACACTCGGATGAATGAACACTGTCTTTCGCGGGCTGGACTCACCAGTGTGTTACTCTTCAAAAGGTCCGGTCTTGAACAACCACTATAGTTCCATATGCTCTGCATTAATCCATACAACACAGGACATACACCATCTGGACCAGTTGCCTTCCCATAGCAAAGTCTCCCGAGCTCCAACCTCACCCCTGTCTCTGTGACAGACAAGGGTGGAGGAACAGGTGTTAGAAGGGGAGTAGCTACAGCAGTGGAGATGTACCTGTACCTGTTGAAGAACTGATTAAGTTAGTCAGCTCTTCCAACATCACCCACTATTGGCTGTCTTGTCTTTTTGTTGTAGCCAGAGATGGTATTGATTCCTTTCCACACCTCACGGATGTTGTTGTGTTGTAAATTCCTCTCAATCTTTCTTTTGTAGTCCAACTTAGCCATTTTCAGTCTCTTCTTCACTCATGTTGTACCTGTTTGAGCCACTCTTTGTCACCGTTTCTAAAAGCTTCCTTTTTTTGGTTGAGGATTGCCTTTATGTCACTTGTGATCCAGGGTTTATTTTTGGGGAAACAGCGTATAGTCTTTGTAGGTATGACTGTGTCTCTACAGAAGTTTATGTACTGAAATGTAAGACTGTAAAAATCACTTTATTTGACTGGAACACAGAAATGCATTTAGAAATGTATTATAACTGTGCATGAGCTTTGAACTTTTTAACACTTTCCACAAATTGATATGAAAAATAGAAATAAAAAATAAAAATGATAAAGCTTCACAACACACAATTTCACACAATTTTTTAAAAATAATTTTCCATAGGAGCACACCTGAGAAAGAGACGCAAACCACCATCATCAGATGATGAGATGCCATCAGGAGTCGGCGCTAAGAGGTCCTCCTCCAAAGGTAAACTCAAAAATCATGCTGCTTTTTAGAGAATGTATTGTCACTGTACAAATTAAAATATAGATTATAATCAAATTATTGTGGGCACACTTGTCTGTAATTTTGCATTGAAATGTAATTATCTCAATTTATTTTCTGCTTCTCTTTTGAGATGCAACTGTTGCTGCCCCAAGCTTACCTTGTAAAAAAAAATCACAAAAAATCTCACAAAAAAAAAAATCTTACATAGCAAAAAAGTAAAATTATGAGAAAAGTAAGTCTCTATATTACATACAATTTTTTTTTATGGTTAAAATTGTAACTTTTTTTAACTTTACTTTTACACATTCCTTGGTTTCCTGAAAATTTGTTCCTGAAGGTTACAGAGGTATTACCAACATAATTCATTAATTTTTTCTCAACTTTATATGCCATTTATTTATTTCAATGTTTATGCCAATTGATCATGTGCCCTGGCTATTTGGCCAAAGGGATGTCCCTTTGGGTGACTGGCAAGCGCGCATGACTCTTACCCAGGAGGTGTGGGTTCAATCCCTGCCCCGGCGCTCTTCACCTTGCCACATTATATTTTAACGATACTGTGATAATACTGATAACTGTTTGTCACAATAATAGTGATGTGGCCTTTTCATATTCTTAATTTTCAACACAATATGTATCTTATTGGAAAAAAGAAATAATTCAAAACATCTGCTGCTTTTCCCTTGTGATTAAGTCAGTCCAAATGACAGTACGCAGATTGATGTTTGACTGACAATGTAAGTAAATATTTTCATTTTGATTGAGGAACCTAATCCATTACTGAAAGGGTTAAGACCTTTAGATTGGAAATCAAGCACATACTCTCCTTAACTGTTTCAATCACAAAACTCCTTTTTTTCTCACCACTTCAAGGCAAAGCCACACAGAGGAAGAAAAGGCCCTGGCAGGAGACAGAAGTGCAGGCGGTGGAAAGGCATATGAAGAAGTTCATCACATCTTGCATTGTACCAGGAAAAATGGACTGCGAGAAGTGCTTAAGGGCTGAACCAGAAGCCCTTCAGAGCCGGGACTGGCAGACCCTGAAATTTTATGTTTATAACCGCATTTCAGCCTCCAAAAAGAAATTGCAATGTAACTAGCTTTTAAGTTACCAACTCCCTGGTAAGGCATTTTTTTCCCATTACACACATTTCAATTTGAACATTGTCCTCTAAAAAGATGTCAACATTTTATGTTTGATTTTTTGTTTTAAATATACATATTGGGAATCCCTTTCATTGTTTACTATTCATCACAGATCCCCGTTAGTCATCATTGTGGGAAGACTATTCTTCCTGCAGTCCTATGTTAAAACGTAAGAGGAGGGTTTTTTTGTTTGTTTGTATGCCATTTGAACCAATTTGAGTCAATTTGTTCAGTTGCACTCAATAAAAATGGTTGTCATACAATTTATGTGTGTGCAATATCTATGTGTTGACTTGATTTACAAAAAAAAAAAAAAATTAGTTTAATCTATCAATATTCACATTCATTTGACGGTTTGATTTATTCAGATGCTTGCCATTTGTCATTAGTAATATGTGGGACCCATAAGTACAGTTGTTTATGAAACATGGGCACCCCCATCTGCAGTTATTTTTATTTTAATTATTATTCACCATTATTATTATTTCATATTTCACCATTATTTTATTCACAGTAGTTGGTCTGAATGTTGATGAATGTTACCGTAAGAGTGTGTGTGTTAATGTGAGGCAGAGAATAGAGATTAGTGCAGGCACTGTGGGCAGCCAGGGGTCCAGGTAGGGGTCATCAGGGTCAGGAAGGCGCGTACGTGCTATAGTAAACAGAGCGCCGCAGTGAGCGACCACGTAACTTACCGTGTCTGTATTCCTGTGTTATCAGGTGAGCATGTTGGTAAATTATAAAGAAGTGTACTCTGTCCAAGTGTGCAACAAATACACTTGGTGCAAGGTCCCCAATAATCACATGTAATTAGTGGGGACCTTGTGTGAGTTATGTAAATTAATTTACATATATACAAATGAGGTCCTCATGAACCATGTTAAATCGATTTTTCCCAAGTCCCCAGTTGGCATGGTCCAACTACTACTTCACCAATTCTGATATTTGAAGT
>NC_133228.1:25816195-25864290 GCF_040436345.1 Pagrus major
TGGAGGTATGCACTCTACTGAGTGCCATTAGTTGATGACATTAAATGTTGAGTCTTTTATGATTAACGGTGAAAATAACTGGCAGTTTAATGATTTATGAAAATATGAATGAGGACTGTAAACTGTGCTGTCAAAGACTCCGTGGTTGTATGTTTCTGATTTGTTCGACTTCACTACAATCATTAATAAGCCTTTAATAACATTGACGCTCTTGTTTCCTGTCTGGTCGTGTTTCATCCTCCAGCAGAGTTCAGACTGTTAATCTGCTTCTTAATTCTTTCCCTCCGTCGTCATCACTTGTTTTTCCTCTTTCCACTCTCCCACAGGCTTCTCTCTCTCTCTCTCTCTCTCTCTCTCTCTCTCTCTCCCTCCATCACTTCCTCTCTGTGCCCATAAAGTCTTTCTGTCTAAATGTCACATTACACAGTTTCTCCGTTGCCCCCCCGGCCTGTTGGCTCATGTTTCTATCAGGACTCATTGTTCCCCTGCAGCAGCAGCAGCAGCAGCAGCAGCAGCAGCAGCAGCAGTCGACCTGTAGCTGCTCTGTTTGCTAACCGTTACAGACGTGTTGTTGTGCAGCTCAGAAGCTGTTTGGCTCGACACCAGAGTCCATTCCTGCTTTACAGAGCTCTGCTGTAAGGAGAGTACGGCGTCCCTGCAGGGACAAAAAGTCACAAGACATCAGCAGTTTGTATCTAAACTCTGAGAGAGTCAGCTGAGCTTTATGCTTCATGTTGAGAGTAACAGAGATGAGACTGTGTGCAGGACAGCAGATCACCAGAGGAGGCTCAGTCTATACACTTTATATAGTTTATATAGTCTATACACTTTATATAGTTTATACACTTTATAGACTTTATACAGTTTATACACTTTATATAGTTTATATAGTCTATACACTTTATATAGTTTATATAGTTCATATAGTCTATACACTTTATATAGTTTATACACTTTATTTAGTTTATACAGTTTAGCATGATGATGATGAGCACAGCATGATGTCATCAGTTTGGTGTCTACTTGCACTCGTCGAAATGTAAAATCCACCAACACAAACAGGAGCATCAGCTGTTCGGCGCCTTGCTCAGAGGCACTTCAGACAAACAGGAAGTGGAAAAAGTTACTCCTTCACTTTCAAACATTTTCAAAGTAAGCCTCTGATGCTTTATAAACTCATGCAGGGTGGAGTTTCTCATTTTCATGTCTTGTTTGGACCCTCTGGGCCTCCGTAGTAAAGCTGATTGCACCGTCACGTCCTGTAGTTTCTTCCTCTGGTTGTAGCCGAGCTGCTTCTGTTTCCTCTCTGAACTAGTTTTAAAACATCAACACTGTCAGTAACACACAGAGAAAAACACAGAGGACAATATTATAAGGTCTGTAACTTGTTAAGAGTCAGATGGAGACAAAAACATCCAAGTTCATCTTTTTAAATAAAAAACTAAACTTCCTGATCTTCTGTCTGTTCAAAGTAAAGAAACATCACATTCATCCATTCTCACACAACACAAATGTAAAATTAGGACTTTAAATGATCCAGATTGAAACTTCAGCTTCTCCTGAATCAAATGATGTGTGACGCTGTAGAGGAGGAGAAACTAAATCAGTGCAGCAGAGTCCGGCTCAGAGGACGCAGCCGCTACATATGGAGCTCATGGTAATGACTTTATATTCTGCTGTGTAGTTTCATCCATCAACATTTACTTTTCAATTACATTTTGTTTTAAAAATATGAATCTGCAAAGTAAATAAAACACACAACATTTCCCTCAGAGATGAAGTAGAAATTAAAATACTCAAGTAAAGTACTTAAAGATTGTACTGAAGTGCAGTACTGCAGTAAATGTACTGAGTTGTTTCCACTTAAACTGTAAATCAAACCCAAACTGAGTTCAGCTCAGTTCGTCTGTTTCCTCCTGAAAACAGCCTGCAGCTCCTGTTTCCTGGGGAAAGATTACAGCGACGCTCCAACACGACACATCCTCCCTGAACACCGACCCGACTAATCTCTGGACACCGAGCTTCCTGAGTGTGTGTGTGTGTGTGTGCGTGTATGTGTGTGTGTGCGTGTGTGTGTGTGTGTGTGTGTGTGTGTGTTTTCCGTTGTCTTGTGGACAAAATCATGAAATCATATTTTCCTTCTGTGAGCTAAGATGTCTGTTATTCAACACACACACACGCACGCACGCACGCACACACACACACACACACACACACACACACTCCAGTTTAAATGCATGTAGGTACATTTTCTTCCACTTTCACTAGTAACCTCATCATCACCAGACTCCCTTAACGAATGTAGTGATTTTAAGAGTTGTTGAGTTAAAACAAACTTTATAAACTGTGTGAAACTCTGTCTCTGACTGATTCTGACTTATTTGTTCCTTCTTGTAAATTCAGCAAATGTTCTGCATGAACTTCTTTCTGTCTTTGTGTAGAAACATGGAGTCTGTTTGTCCCAGTGATGGACGGGTTTGTTTCATACAGAGCAGGAAGTGACATCAGATGAAGGTGTTTGTTAATGTCAGGTGTGAACAGACTCTACGTGTCGGCTGAAGTTCAGCTGTGTTTGAAATGTTTTCATTGAGCAGCGAACGATCTGCCCGAAAACACTGAGATGATTTATGATCCGCTCTGTCTCCTGATTGGTCGATCCATTAGAAACTTCAGCTGCGTTCCTTAAACGTGACTCTCGGGGGAACTCGAGGTTTTCATTGGTCTGTTTAAAGACGACACATGATGAACTGCGTCCAGCAATGACAAGACATTTATAAAGAGACGAAGCAGGAGTGTGAGTCATTTGTTACAGCAGTGTGTATGTGTGTGTGTGTGTGTGTGTGTGTATGTGTGTGTGTGTGTGTGTGTGTGTGTGTGTATGTGTGTGTGTGTGTGTGTTTATATAAAGCAGAAAGAGTCATCAGGTTGAAAGTTGGTAAAACAAACGACTTTTCATTTCAGGAACAGCTCACAGTCCTCCCTCAGATTCCTGGATGTGTGTGTGACTGTGTGTTATTGTGTGTATCACTGTGTGCGTGTGTGCGTGTGTGTGTGTGTGTGTGTGTGTGTGTGTGTGTGTGTGTGTGTGTGTGCATGTGTTTCCTATTTAAACTGACCTCATTCTTCAGACCGGGGGTTGGATGACATCACCCTGCAGCAGATCGACTCTCTGCTGTCGATGGATGAAACTTTCACATTAAAAGACATCTCCTGACAGCTGGAAGATAAACAACCTGAAGCCGTGAACTTTTATTTTGGCGAGCAGATGTAAAGAACAGAACAGGAAACTGGGCCATCAGAAAACGTTAGAAAACAAATGTTCTGACAGTCGGTTGAGATGAATTCTGATTGGCGGACAGTTTACAGATCATATGATTCTGTTGTAAACAATATTTATTGAGCTGTGCATCAACACAAACACCTGCTGACATGTCACACAGGTAATGACTGCACCTGTAGGGACAGACCGGTGACATCTGTCCTGATCCTGACACTGATGACATCTTGTCTAACCCGTCCTCCCGTCTGTCCTCAGACTCTAAAGCCATCGTGGACGGGAACCTGAAGCTGATCCTGGGTCTGATCTGGACCCTGATCCTGCATTACTCCATCTCCATGCCCATGTGGGAGGACGAGGATGACGAGGACGCCAAGAAACTGACCCCCAAACAGCGTCTGCTGGGCTGGATCCAGAACAAGGTGCCCCAGCTCCCCATCACCAACTTCCACCGGGACTGGAGGGACGGCAAGGCACTGGGAGCTCTGGTGGATAACTGTGCCCCTGGTAGGTCCACAACGAGGACTGTGATGTCCCAGATTCTAATTAATAATCCACAATCAATCACAAATGAATTGTTTCTTTTTGAAATTGAAGAAAGATATAAGCTGTTGTGTCTGCAGCCATAATAATCATAAACCATCTGAACATATTTATTAAAAATATAATCATGTCTGTCCACTCCTGAAAGTCTCGTGTTTCAGCTCTTGTGACAGATTCAGTCAAAGTGTCCTCTGGCTCAGTGTGTCTCTGTGCTGCCTTCAGGTCTGTGTCCAGACTGGGAAACATGGGATCCCAGTCAGCCGGTGGAGAACGCCAGAGAGGCCATGCAGCAGGCCGACGACTGGCTCGGAGTGCCACAGGTAACTTCTCCCCGTTCCTTCTCCTTCACCATGAACACGATGCTGAAACAAGACGCATTCATCAAACCATAACATGGCCGACAGGTACAGAGAACGTTCAGGAACATCTGAGCTTCTTTTATCATCAACAGTAGATTTATTTCACCGGTTGGTCCGGATCAGCTCAAAGACAAAATGTGTTTTAAGGATTTATTTGCAGGATTAAAGAAAAACTGACATCATGAGTCTCCAGACCCGCAAACAGTCCTGAGAAGAAAGATTCAATTATTCCTTTACCTTTTAATCTTACTGTTTCTCTATTTTTCTAAATACATTTTTCTCTCTGTACTTTTATTTGTCTGAAGGATTTCGTTCGCTCCAAAAATATTGTTTGACCTTTTCTTGTTCCTTTAAACTCATCTAGTCAACAGCTGTTTAAAATGACTCTTCACAAACGTAAATATATTTACCTTTGTGTACAAATCATATATGAAACCTACATAAACCTTTCCATGTGTTGACATATGTGTTTATGTTTTTGTTAACATACGTGTATTTGTATTAATGTGTAATATACAAACAACATATATGCATATTATATTATGTAGCATCATAATCTAATTATGTTTAGCGTCATCACTGTTGATATTTACTGTAGGAATATATGTCATCAGTTACATTCTCATATTGATTCACTTTATAATAACCATCACTGATAAATTATAATAATTATACATTTATAGTTAAATTGTAGTTAATATTTTTTTGACTGTTAACTTAAACTTAAATAAACAATTTATTAATAATTGTAAATGTTTCTAAAAATCAGTTGCAACTTTACAATAAAACATTTTTTTCAATAAATTATTTATGAAACATTTAATTTTTTGTTTCAGTCAAATAACTATAAACTAAAGTTTAATTATGCTTTAAATGTTTTATTATTTATTGATGATGGTTGTTATAGAGTGTTCCCTGAACATTTTAACAGACATTTAAATATATTTAGTGTACAAAATATTTCAATGTGTCTATAAAACATCCACCATTAGATAGAAATACAGTGTTCTTTATGTACCCTTTTTTATTTTTTTTACTATAATAAAGAGCTGTGATGAGGTGAAATCAGAGCTTTTAGGGTCCTGAGCTAAATGTTGTAACGAGAGTTTGTGTGTGTGATAATGAGTCTTAGCCGCAGTCGAGCTGCAGCATCAGGAACTTTCCTCTCACATGTGCTAAATGCCGATCTGGTCTATTTCCAGCCTGCAGAGCGATCCTGCAGCCAGCAGTCTAAATTAGCAGCAGAGTGGACGAGACGCACTGAACACCAAACACAAACTCTACAATCAGATGATGAACGAACCGTCGTTTAGTGTCGGCTCGTTAGTTTAACACAGGCGGTCAGAGTTTCCATCGTCACAGAAATAATAAACCATGAGGTGTTTTATATTTAATGACGATCACTGGAAACTCTGACCATCAGATCACTTCCTCTCTATCTGACATGTGATTCAATTAACCAATCAGAAGCTACGAAGGCAGTGGCGAGGCCAACATGAGCAAAAGTTTTGGATTTTTTTCAAGTTAGAGAAGTTTTTAGACTTTTAATCAGTTTTACTCTGTTTTTTTTATTAAATGCATGTTTACTCCGTTCAGTGAGGTAATACACAGTGTTGTTACAAGTATCCAGATGTCAGACTGAGTAAAAGTAAAGATACAATGTTAAAATATTACTTTGGTGACAGTGAAAGTCACCTATATGAATAGTACTAGAGCAAAAGTCTTAAAGTATCTGATATTAAAAGTACTTCAGCATCAAAATTAATGTCTAGCAATAAAAATACTTAATCTTCTGGAAATAAACGTACTCTAGCAATACATGTAGTTAAGTATCAAAGTATCAGTAAAGTAACTGATCCATATATTAACATGTGTGTATAAACTGTGAGTCAGCTGATCGTCACAATCACTGTTTTTATCTGATTGATGAGAAAATATATTCATTTAAAAATGATGCAGCATGTAATCTGTAAAGTAACTAGTAACTAAAGTTATCACATAAATGTAGTGGAGTAAAAAGTACAATATGGAGTGGAAGTATAAAGAGTAAGGAAATACTCAAGACCAATTTTGAGGTACTTGTACTGTACTTGAGTACAGTACCTGAGTAAATGTACTCAGTTACATTCCATCACTTGTAATGAATCACTCCCAGACTGTTCCTGTAAACTGAAGCTAGGATTTTAGAAACATGTTGCCTTAACTGATTGTTATGATGTTTTATAAAACGATGTATTGATGCTTTTATTTTAGCGGGGGATTTAGAGCTTCTTCCTGCTCGGCTCATGAGCAGCAGGATCATTACAGGAGCAGCTGTTTGACATTTAACAAACCTCTCATGTGTTCACCAGCAGCTGTGCTCTCAAACTTTCCTCCATTATTTGTCTTGTTAGTCTCATAAAAAGATTAATCTGGATTTCCTGTCTTTAGTCCGTCTCCAGTTCTTCTGCCATTAATGGTTTTGGACTCAGATCTGATACGAGCAGAACAGTTTCACATCGTTTGTGATATAAAAATGTTCTGTGGCTCCGTTTAAAGATGTGTTTGTTTCAGAAGGTCACGTTCTGAAGCAGTTTCTTCTTCATTATGAGGACTGAATGTGGTCATCGTGTAAGCATCTCCCTGTTCTTCTTCAGGTGATCGCTCCGGAGGAGATAGTCGATCCTAACGTGGACGAGCACTCTGTGATGACCTACCTGTCTCAGTTCCCCAAATCTAAACTGAAGCCAGGTGCCCCCCTGAGGGCGAAGACGCTGCACCCGAAGAGGGCCAAAGCATACGGACCAGGTGAGAGAAGAACACAGTACCGAAGTCCGTTCAAAGACTGATCAGTTTAAATCAGCTTTTATTAGCTTCAAGTGAAAACCAGCTGTCTGTTGGTTGGTGTGTTGGTTGGTTGGTTGGATTTGTTGGTTGGATGGTTGGTTGGTTGGTTGGATTTGTTGGTTGGATGGTTGGTTGGTGTCATGGTGTGTTGGTTGGTTGGTTGGTTGGTTGGTGTCATGGTGTGTTTGTTTGTTGGTTGGTTGGTGTCATGGTGTGTTGGTTGGTTGGTTGGTTGGTTGGTTGGTGTGTTGGTTGGTTGGTTGGTTGGTTGGTTGGTGTGTTGGTTGGTTGGTTGGTTGGTGTGTTGGTTGGCTGTTTGGTGTCATGGTGTGTTGGTTGGTTGGTTGGTTGGTGTGTTTGTTTGTTGGTTGGTTGGTGTCATGGTGTGTTGGTTGGTTGGTGTGTTGGTTGGTTGGTTGGTTGGTGTCATGGTGTGTTTGTTTGTTGGTTGGTTGGTGTCATGGTGTGTTGGTTGGTTGGTTGGTTGGTGTGTTGGTTGGTTGGTTGGTTGGTGTGTTGGTTGGTTGGTTGGTTGGTGTCATGGTGTGTTTGTTTGTTGGTTGGTTGGTGTCATGGTGTGTTGGTTGGTTGGTTGGTTGGTTGGTGTGTTGGTTGGTTGGCTGTTTGGTGTCATGGTGTGTTGGTTGGTTGGTTGGCTGTTTGGTGTCATGGTGTGTTGGTTGGTTGGTTGGTTGGTGTGTTGGTTGGTTGGTTGGTTGGTGTCATGGTGTGTTTGTTTGTTGGTTGGTTGGTGTCATGGTGTGTTGGTTGGTTGGTGTGTTGGTTGGTTGGTTGGTGTCATGGTGTGTTTGTTTGTTGGTTGGTTGGTGTCATGGTGTGTTGGTTGGTTGGTTGGTTGGTTGGTTGGTTGGTGTGTTGGTTGGCTGTTTGGTGTCATGGTGTGTTGGTTGGTTGGTTGGCTGTTTAGTGTCATGGTGTGTTGGTTTGTTGGTTGGCTGTTTAGTGTCATGGTGTGTTTGTTTGTTGGTTGGTTGGTGTCATGGTGTGTTGGTTTGTTGGTTGGCTGTTTAGTGTCATGGTGTGTTGGTTGTTTGGTTGGCTGTTTAGTGTCATGGTGTGTTGGTTTGTTGGTTGGTGTGTTGGTTGGTTGGCTGTTTAGTGTCATGGTGTGTTGGTTGGTTGGTTGGCTGTTTAGTGTCATGGTGTGTTGGTTTGTTGGTTGGTGTGTTGGTTGGTCGGTTGGTTGGTTGGTTGGTTGGTTGGTTGGTTGGTGTGTTGGTTGGTTGGTTGGTGTGTTGGTTGGTTGGTTGGTGTGTTTGTTTGTTCGATCAAGAACTATCAAGATTACACAATTAGTGAATATTTTGGTAAATATTATAATTGTAAATAATTGAAGAGCAGTTGATTTTATAGAAAATTGTCAGTATTTTATTTGGATTTAGTGTCACTGTTTCAGTCAGTTGGTTGGTTGGTTGGTGTCATGGTGTGTTGGTTGGTTGGTTGGTTGGTTGGTTGGTTGGTGTGTTTGTTTGTTCGATCAAGAACTATCAAGATTACATAATTAGTGAATATTTTGGTAAATATTATAAATGTAAATAATTGAAGAGCAGTTGATTTTATAGAAAATTGTCAGTATTTTATTTGAGATTTAGTGTCACTGTTTCAGTCAGACGTCTGAATGACCTGAGATCATGTTGAGTCTTTAATTCTGTTACTCACTGCTGTCAACATGCTCGTGGTCTCTGTCAGCTGGGACCTGAGAAGCCTGATTGTTGTGTAATGTCATGAACTTGATTCCTCTCTTTGTCTTTCAGGTATTGAACCTCGAGGAAACGTTGTCCTGAAACCAGCAGAGTTTCTGGTGGAGACGGTGGAGGCTGGACTGGGAGAAGTTCTGGTTTATGTGGAAGATCCAGAGGGACACACAGAGGAGGTGGGAACACACACTCTTATTTTATATTTAATCAAACACAAGAAAGTGAAATACGACTGACATTATTATCTGCGTCCATCAGGCCAGAGTGATCCCCAACAACGACAAGAACAGAACCTACTCTGTGGTCTACCTGCCCAAAGTGGAGGGGCTTCATAAAGTAAGATAAAATCACCACGGAAGACAAAAAGCACCAATCATGTAGTGTAAAGGTCGACTTGTGAACGATTAGTGAATGGAGCTCAGTCTGAACTTTACATCTCTTTAGATTTGATGAGATCACAAACAGGAAGTGGTTTAGTTACTGCAGCTGAAAATTGAACTTTTCATTTTTAACTGGTTGAATCAACTAGATATTCTACTGTTTTAAGCACTTTAATGAAAACTTCTGAGGGAAAAAAACGAGCCAACAATCAACAATATACTACTGAAGAGTCTCAATACACGATATCTTCACTTTGGGTTATTTATTTAGATGACCTACCTGGTTAATTAATGATAGAAGTGACCCTTACAGGCCTATGTGTTCCTGCTCCTCTCAGGTGAAGGTGCTGTTTGCTGGGCAGGACATTGACAGAAGTCCCTTCATGGTGAATGTTTCGAAGGCCATGGGTGACCCGACCAGAGTTCAGGCCCGCGGGCCGGGACTGCAGCAGACGGGAAACGTGGCCAACAAACCAACATACTTTGACATTTACACTGCAGGTAACCACTCAAACTGAATTTGAGATTTCAAAATATCACAGTATGTATTTATGCTATAGGATTATCTTTTTAATTTCATACCTTGCTTTGCTTTTCCAGTTTTATATTCAGTGATATTTTCCCAGAAATGTAAAAGATCTTCTCCTATGTTACCATCGACTCTCACCTGACTTCCACCTCAGTTATAATTCTTATTGTTCAGTCTGAATCTGTTCCAGTGAGAGTCACATTCTTCCTTCAGTGTTTGAAAGTCCTGTTGTCCCTCTGTCTGTCCACCAGGGGCGGGTGCTGGAGATGTAGGCGTCATCATTGTCGATTCAAACGGTCGGAGGGATACAGTGGAGATTGTCTTGGAGAACAAAGGCGACAGTATTTTCCGGTGCACCTATGTTCCCGTCCTGGAGGGACCTCACACCGTCTATGTGACCTTTGCTGGGCAGCAGATTCCCAGAAGCCCCTTCACTGTCAACATCTCAGAGGGTAGGTTTTATACATTTGTGTCTACCACATGGAAAATAGTCAGCACTGACTTGATTTTTGTTCTGGTTGGTATTAAAATTTAAATTGAAGTCGTAATTGTCTTATGGATTAATGTCCATGTAACATTAACAAGAACCTGAAACCTGCAGAGATTCTGACTTCATTCAATAAATCATCTAATACAAACAGCATAATGAACCTTTGGTCCTTCCTCTTGTAACCACCACCTCCTGCTCCTCAGCATATATTTCTAATTTTCACATTGAAACCTGATGCCCAGACTGATGGATTAAAGCACTGAAAGTTTTTGATTTCCATAACAGTCTGTGGTTCCTTCTATGTCCAGGTCTGATGCTCACTCCTCAGTACTGGGTTTTAATGGCTGAAGCTGTATGTGCTCATGGTTTTGGGCGGCAGTGTTCGGTCTTAATGATCTAAATGGGAGTTGGGCATTTTGACATAGATGGATAATAATGTTTGTCTTATATGTCTTGGATCTGATTTGGTACTTGGCTGTCTTCTATTTGAGACTAGCCTGTCTTGACTGTGACTCATCGTTGGGATTGCCAATCTTGACTTGGGACTTCACTTGGTATCTGACTTGGAACTTGTCCATCTTTGAATATCTGGACTACCTTGTGTAGTCTGCTGCATTGACTTGGGATCTTGTGTGACTGGATCCAGTTTTGACTTTGGACTCTTTCTAAGATGGAACTTGCTTATCTTAACTTGGACTTTATAAGAACTGGACTTGTGACTGGACTTAAGACTTTTTTGTCTTAACTGTTGCTTGTTGTCTTGACTTGGGGATTGCCAATCTTGAGGGGCTTGGGACTTTACTTACAATTTGACTTGGACTTGTACTATTTTGACCTGACTTACAGCCTGATTTCGGGCTTGATTTGGGACTTTGGACTGTCAGTCTTGATTTGGGACTTGCCTACTTTTGTTTGTGACTTAACCTGACTTGACTTGGAACTTGTCTATCTTTGACGTTTGATGTCAGGACTACCATGTTTAGTCTTTTGCTGATCACTGAATATAGATAGATTGATGGACATGGCTTGTTTTTGACTTAAATCTTGTGTGACCGGACCTAGTTGTGACTTGGGACTCTCTCTAAAATGGAACTCTCCTGTCTTGACTTGCACTTAGTTAGGACTAGACTTGGGACTTATCTGTCTTGATTTAGGACTTGCCTTGCCTTTACCTTTTGTCTTGACCCTGGACTTTCCTGTTTAACATGTCATAAAGCTTGATTTTGGAGACTTTGGACTTGCAGTCTTGATTTGGGATGTCCGTATTAATTTGGAGCTTGACTCAGGACTTGTTCATTTTGACTTTGTAAACTGGTAAATCTTGGAACTTGTATTTCTTTATTTAGGATTTGCTGTTCTCACCTTTTGACTTGACTTCGGACATTCCTGTTTTGTCCTGACTGAGAACTTTACTTTGTGCTTGATTTAGGACTTTGTACTTACAGTCTCATTTTGGGGACTTGCCTGCTTCTGCTTCTGACTTACCCTGACCTAACTTGACTTGGATCTTGACTTGGAACTTGTCCATCTTAGACCTGGGATGTCTCGGCTACCTTGTGTAGTCTACTGCTATCACTTAATATGGATAGATGGATGGACTTTGGCACTTCCTATGACTTGAGACTTGCTGTCTCGATTTTAAACGTGACCCAGGACTTGTCTATCTTAAGTTAGAAAACTTGTACATTTTGGGACTTGGGGGTATTGCTAATATTGACTTGAGACTTGGCTTTCTCACCCTTTGACTTGACCCTGGAAGTTCCTGTTTTGACCTGACTGGAACTGGGCTTTAGACTTGATTGAGGGCTTTGGCCTTTCAGTCTTGATTTGTGATTTACCTACCTCTGCCTCTGACTTAACCTGAGTTGACTTGACTTAAGTATCAGAGACTTGGGACTAACTTTTGACTGGCATACCCGACTGTGTTCCACCTCTTGCTGCTGGTCCTGGTTTCTACCGGTCCTGTCCCCTCTCTGCCTGTGTACACATGTATCATCACTGTTGTTCCTTCCTTCAGTTTCACAGAGCGTCTCTCATCCTGCGTCTCCGGTGCAGATTGGACCTCAGTCCATACGCACCCCACCCTCAGACAAGACAAAGAGAGGCCCCCCTCCAACACCGCCCAAACCCAGGCGACCAAGTTAGTACAGGCTGGGGGCGGGGGTGTGACTGGAGCCTGCCTGCGCTAGCCTGGTTTCCTTCCACCTCAACTCAAAACCATCCCTGCCTCTGACCTCTCCGAACGGGGTTTCTAGCTTTACAGCATGTGCAGCACCTGCTTCGTATCTGAGCAGCTTTATCTTCTTCTACAGCCCAGAAACAGAGTGAATGTGGGTGCGTTGAGACTGTGATTGATTGTTGTGATCGGTTGAGACCTCTGTGGATGATGTCAGGGTTAATGATCACCTCAGGCCAACTATGATTTTATCCTGTCGATTATTTTCTTTAGCTCAACATTATTCAGTTAGCTCGTACCCTCGTGGTGTTTTTATTCCTCAAACCAGATTTTGTTTGTAAAAAATATGTAAAGCACAAATGTCTGAGTTCTCTCTGTTCAGTTAACTCAATAATTACAGTAACGACTAATGAAAATAACAAAGTCGATAAATTCTAAATTCTCATTTCTGGCCCATTTGTTGAGAGTGAATGTGACCATGTGGGCCTTCATCTTCATCATATTCATCATCATCATCAGCTGCTTCACCTCTCCTTCTCCTCATAACCAATATTAATAACCCTTCTCTTCCTTTTCCACTCTTTAAAAAAGAAATGTGACAGTGATTCTCAGCTTCACTCAGTGTTTTCTTTGTGAACATTCACAGATGTTGTGAACATTTTGTGTTGATGTGTTTTATGATTTTTCACTTGTTGAAGTCATGAACGTGCAGCTCTGAGTTCTTAATCCTGTTTTTCTCTTCATCTTGTCTTCATCTTTGCTGCTTTTTCCTTTCAGCCGCAGCAAACTGCTTCTCTCAGCACTGATCAGCTGACTAACAGAGATAAACCTGCAGCTGTGTGTGTGTGTGTGTGTTCATCTTTGGTTTATATATGTTTAGTTTTACACTGAGAACATTTTGTTGCATTTGGTTATTTAGGTAAAATTCTCAGTTTCACCTGAAGTGTTAGTTTCTATGGAAGAAGATTAGGAACTTAGGAAATAGAATTAAAACATTTTACAATTGAATCATTTAAAAGCCTAAATTAGTAACTCTCCAACAGAATCTAAGTATTGTTGATGAAGGTTCTCAGTCATCCAGGTCATGGTAATGATAAGTTCTGTATCGTATGCAACTGGACTGGTTCAGTTTGTTGAAGAGGTTTCACGTCTCACCCAAGAGGCTTCTTCAGTTCTAACTAACTGGAGGAGCTGCAACTCTGTGTGGGAGGGTCCTTAAATGGTGTGGGAGTGTCCGTGCATAGTGTGGGAGTGTCCTTGCAGAATGTGGGAGTGTCCTTGCAGAGTGTGGGAGTGTCCTTGCAGAATGTGGGAGTGTCCTTACAGAGTGTGTGAGTGTCCTTGCAGAGTGTGTGAGTGTCCTTGCAGAATGTGGGAGTGTCCTTGCAGAGTGTGGGAGTGTCCTTGCAGAATGTGGGAGTGTCCTTGCAGAGTGTGTGAGTGTCCTTACAGAGTATGGGAGTGTCCGTGCAGAGTGTGGGAGTGTCCTTGCAGAGTGTGGGAGTGTCCTTACATAGTGTGGGAGTGTCCTTGCAGAGTGTGGGAGTGTCCTTACAGAGTCTCTCTGTCTCTATAAAAGACAAAGTCTGATTTGACATAAAGTCTGTATTTTAACTCCAAACAGAAGTCAGTGTGGACAGATGAGGCTTTAATGGTCTTAATTCAGGGTTCAGTGTAGAAATAAAACAGGAGTGTGTGTTTGTGTGAATGTTTCTGCCTCGTTATCATTTTATCATCACCTCCCAGTCTAACCCAGTTTTGTCCCAAATCTTCTGATTGGTCCTCACAGCCTGTAACCCGAACGCCTGCAGGGCGTCAGGCAGAGGTCTTCAGCCGAAGGGCCTGAGGGTGAAAGAAGTGGCTGATTTTAAAGTTTACACTAAAGGAGCCGGCAGCGGAGAGCTCAAAGTCACCGTGAAGGGACCAAGTAAGACGCCACGACTCCAAAACATTTATTTGTAATGCACCTTTACTGTCCGTGATGAGCAGGCCTGATCGTGGCTGATGTTTTTATTTAAACCCAGAGGGTCTGGAGGAGCCAGTGAAGGTCCTCGAGATGGAGAACGGGATATACGAGTGTAATTATTACCCCATCATGACGGGAAAATACATTGTGATCGTCACATGGGGAGGACACAGCATCCCACGCAGGTGAGACATCAATCTGATCTTAGTGTTCTCCAGTTATATCACTGATGAAGTTAATATCAACAGAACACTGACAGAACCAAATCCAGCTATCTGGACTCTTTTTATGTTCGTGGTGCCATGAAAATACAGTTTTAAGGGAACCAGGATCAAACCCTGAGGTACACACCGATCACACTGTGAGTGTGTTGTGGTGTATTTTATTAATTCTATTGTGTGTTGTGATTTTTATACAGAAGAGAATTCACACTCAGCTTCATATTTTAATGAAATCATTCAAAGATAAAACTATCTTATATTTAGTTCAATCAAAAATACAAACAGTAAATTATAGTCCAGAACTTCTGATGTTGCACCAGTTAAACTTCTGTCTTCTTTCAGTCCATTCGAGGTCCAGGTGAGTGAGGAGGCGGGGCCTCAGAAGGTGAGGGCCTGGGGTCCAGGTCTAGAGACCGGTATGGTGGGGAAGAGTGCTGACTTTGTGGTGGAGGCCATCGGCACGGAGGTGGGAACGCTCGGTACGTTACGACAACTCACCTGCTGCTCACAGTGATTGACAGGTGGCAAGGGGCGGGGCTTATGATGGCACCTGGCGATCTGAAGCTTTGTTTCCCTACATTATCGTAAATATAGTGACACAATTGGCTACAATTGTATAAGACCAGTATGGATAAAATGGTTGTGGAAATTAGATTAATCAAAATGTTTATTTAAAATGTACATTTCATAAATATGATTAATAAGTAAATTATGAATAAATAAACATTGGGTCTGATCGTGCTTTGGATGAACATATCCAGTTATTTATAATAATATGATAATATAGAATTATTTATGATAATGTATTACATATAATTGTTATTTATTTAGAAATAAGAAGAATGAGTATTTCATACAATCAATAAAAACAATAAATGCATAAATACATAATGTTTAATATTCATATAAATTAAAAGAAGACATTTTATCTGATTACAGATGTAATCAGATACTTTCATATCTGATCACAATCATAGTCATTTATGAATCATTTTTTATTGTTTGTATTCGGCTGTTACCTCAGTGGCACACATACGTCTTGCAGGTGTCGTTGTGAGTTATCATCACTGGCGTCGGCATCATCAGCAACATCTTCCCAATAGCAAACTCTCCTAATACAACATCTACTCAACGTAACTTCCATTCATCGCGTCAATGTTAGCAAGATGTATGAGTGCTATCTGGGTGAATGCTCAGTAGGACTTAGGCTTAAAAAGGTTGTTACATGAAGCATCTCTTCTGTCTGCAGGTTTCTCCATCGAGGGTCCTTCTCAGGCGAAGATCGAGTGTGACGATAAAGGCGACGGGTCATGTGACGTTCGATACTGGCCGACTGAACCGGGCGACTACGCTGTGCACGTAATATGTGACGACGAGGACATCAAGGACAGTCCCTACATGGCTCACATTCTGCCGGCTGCCAATGACGTCTTCCCAGAAAACGTGAGAGCAGAACCTCCCTGATTTTAACACAGATATTTAATTCTTAAACGTGATGTGCTGAATATTTTCTCCTCCTCAGGTGAAATGTTACGGTCCAGGTCTGGAGCCGCTGGGCTGCATCGTCAACAAACCTGCTGATTTCACCATCGATACCCACGGAGCCGGCAGAGGAGAGCTGAAGCTCTACGCTCAGGTCAGAACTTTAATAATGTTCTTTTGTGTGATGTTCAAGTACTCGGATCCTTTACTGCCAGAAAGATGATGAAAAGTTGGAGTATAAAGTTCAATATTTGCCTCTTCTTTGCTTATTATTGTAGTTAGTTACATTTTGTATGGCAACGAGTGAAATCTGTTTATGCTTGCAGGACGCAGAAGGTTTCCCCATCGACATACAGATCACAGATAACGGAGACAGCACCTACTTCTGTGTTTACATCCCCACTAAACCCATCAAACACACCATCATCATCACCTGGGGCGACGTCAACGTCCCCAACAGCCCCTTCAGGGTAAAATCACAGCTGGACACTGAACTCTGCATCGTTAAGCAACTTGTAATATAAATGCATTAAATTAGGGTAAATTAAACAATGTATATGATGATGTTATATGATAGACTTTTAAAATTAAAGAACACATTTAGCAAAACAAAATAAAGAGCACAGTTTTTAGGAAAATGTTTATAAAGCATTCGTAATCTGGATCTTAAACTTCTCCAGTTTGTAGCAGCTGTAACAGTTGAATCTGTGAAATGTACTTGTAGATGCGACGACTTACAGGTGGACTGATACAGAATGCTGCTAAGAAATTAGACATAACCGCTGTTATGTTTTTTAAAAATGTTTTCTGCTGAAGTGTTGATACACTTTGCGTCTTGTGAACCAGGTGACGATCGGAGAAGGCAGCCATCCAGAGAATGTGAAGGTTTACGGTCCAGGTGTGGAGAAGGCGGGACTGAAGGCCAACGAGCCGACATACTTCACTGTGGACTGCAGCGAGGCCGGACAGGGTGAGATGATCCTACATCACACCTGTGTCAAGTCTTTTATCCTCATATTTGTGTTATTATCTTAATTATGAAAAAAGCAGCTCAAGTATGACACGAGTAAGGTTTATTATCACTCTTGTTACCTGCAGGTGACGTCAGCATTGGGATCAAGTGTGCTCCAGGTGTGGTCGGTCCTGCGGAGGCTGACATCGACTTTGACATCATCAAAAACGACAACGACACGTTCACAGTGAAGTACACGCCTCCAGGTGCCGGGCAGTACACCATCATGGTGCTGTTCGCTGATCAGGTGAGCGCGCAGACTGGGGAACTGCTTCTGGAAACGGTGTCTGTTAAAACAAGATGTTTAACAAACCTCCCATCTTTAATGTTGGAACAGGAAATCCCCATCAGCCCCTTCAGAATAAAGGTGGATCCTTCCCACGATGCAGCTAAAGTCCGAGCAGAAGGACCCGGACTCAACAAGACAGGTAAACAAGAAAGTGACAGAGAATTATTTTTTCAGAGACAGAATATTTTAATATTGTAACGACTACACCTTCATTCTATATTTTGTTGAGTTGTGTACTTACATTATTTACCAACCAGAGAAATCCACAAGTTTCCTCAAGGTAACGGTGGTTTCACCTGGTCGCTATAACTTCAGGAGAGTCAGTGAGAGAGGAGGGAGTCGGAGAACGAGACATAAATGTGAAGACAACTTTAAAACATTGTTAAAGTTTGTGGCTGAGTCGCATCAGATTTTCATCAGAAATAGAAGTTGTTTATTGGCGTGTTAATGATACTTTTTCAACACAAACAGCCAGATTACTTTACTGTACATTGTACAACCTCTGAGTGAAGTCAGCACTCAGCAGAGACTCTGGTTCTGGTTCTGGTTCTGGTTCTCTGTCTCCTTTCTGTAACATCAGGTTCATGAAGTAAAGTACATTTCCCCTCCAGCTCCAGTCAGCAGTCAACATTACGCAAAGATGCAAATCTGTGTCTAATTACGTGTTTTCATCGGCTTTGTGTGAAACCTCCATGCACAAACATTCAGTTCACTTTCTGAGGAAACCTATTTTTCTACAGTCAGTGGTGGGAACACACCATCAGGGGTTTATCCACCCTTGTTTTTTTACCCCACCCTGTTTTTGGGACCCAGCTTTTATTTAAGAAAATACAATTGAAAATGTAATAAATGTTTCATTCCCTTAATGAACAGAGACCCAACAAATGTCACATCGTCATGATTATAAATTCAAGAAGAATGTGATGTGGCTCCGGGTGTTTATTCCTCCAGAAGGTCTGGATCTGTAATAAGCCTCCATGTTATGAGTTTTTAAGTTGTATTCCTCCTGAACTCTGTGCAGGTGTTGAAGTGGGAAAACCGACTCACTTCACCATTTACACAAAAGGAGCCGGTAAAGCCAAACCTGAGGTTCACTTCACCGGAGCAGCTAAAGGCGAAGCGGTCAGAGACTTTGAGATCATCGATAACCACGACTACTCGTACACCGTCCGCTACACCGCGGTGCAACAGGTCAGACAGCTCTGATTTCTGTTTATATACAGTATATGAGCTGATTGATGAACTGATGTTAACTGTAGTTTGTGTCCATCAGGGGAACGTGTCCATCACTGTGTGTCACGGAGGAGACCCGATCCCTAAGAGTCCATTTAACATCAGCGTGGCCCCCCCGCTGGACATCAACAAGGTCAAAGTTCAGGGTTTGAACAACAGTGAGTACGTCTGAGTCTGATCTGAGTGTTATTTTAACAGTTTAGTTCACAACGCTAATTCATCCGGGTGATTTTTGAAAGGACTTCATTAGGTTTTTCACTGGATCGACCAAAATCAGACATCTCTCTCCGGTTCTCTGAACTGATATTCAATGGAACCACTCTCCTTATTTACTGAACATCTAGTTCAAGTTTTTGGTTGGGGATAAATTGTTCCTCAGAAGATGTTTATCCAGACTGAAATCTTCTAAAGTAATGTGTACCAAGGCTTAACCTCACTGACTTTCATAACCCTAAACATCCTGCTTTATCTGTTCTTGTGTGCGAATCAAAGAGGTGGATGTCGGGAAGGACGAGGAGTTCACGGTCAGTACTCAGGGTGCTGGAGGTCAAGGCAAACTGGATGTCAAGATCACCTCACCGTCACGTCGACCAATCCCCTGCAAGCTGGAGTCAGGCACGGCCAATGAGGTGCACACAGTGAAGTACATTCCCCCTGAGGAGGGACCGTACAGAGTGGACATCAGCTACGACGGAAACCCTGTACCAGGAAGTCCATTCACTGTGGAGGGTGTCATGCCCCCTGACCCTTCCAAGGTGAGTTAAAGATATTTTCCTCAAAGCTTTTTTTAATGTTTCAGAAAGTCTTTCAATATTTTTGTTAAATAGAGCAGCTTTTATCCTTAAAAGCTCCCACAAACTTCGCAAAATCTGTTTTGTTCAGCACGTCCTTTGCAGCAGAAACAAATGAATTTAAAGAGATGCTTCACCCAAAATCTTTTGAGTAGGCAACACTCAACAAGTTGGACCAAAATTGGTCAACCTAAAGTTATTAACACCTCAAAGAGCCTAGCCCTGATCCTGAAGCCTCATACTGCGTATCCCAGTCCTACATTGACATCTCAAGAAACCTGCTTTACAGGCAAAACATTGAAAGTACAAGCTGACTAGATGGTAGACAATCTTCCTTTTGTAGTCCAGGTTAACCTTTTTTTATAAGGGTAAACTTAATTTGGTCTGAGAAAACTTTTCTTGATCCAAATGAACTTTTCTTGGTCTGAGTTTACGTTTTTTTAAGTCCAGGTAAAAATGTATTTGTTCTTCTGAGTTAACTCTTTTGGTTCGAGTGAACCTTTCCTGGTTTGAGTAAACCTTAAACCTTTCCTGGTCGAGATAAACTTTTCTTGGTCTGACTAAACCTTTTTTCAGTCCAGGTAAACATTTATTTGTTCGAGTAACATTCTTGATGTTCTTCTGAGTAAACCTTTCTTGGTGCAAGTAAACTATTCTTGGTCCAGATAAACTTTCCTTGTAGGACTACCCCTCTCTTGGTCAGAGTAACAATGATCTCAGTTATTTAGACAGGGTTACTGCGTCTACTGGTTCAAGATGTATTCAGTAATCCTTCCATTGATGGATTCCTCATGTAACCCTGAGAACAGGTTCTTCCAGAACCTTTTCTTGAAGCTTCCTCCAGTTTCAATTTAAAGAACCTCCAAAAGTTCCCCCGAAGATCTTGTACTGGTGCATGCTGCATTAGCGTCACAAACTTGTCTCTCATCTCTTTTGCGTGTTTACCTTCCAGGTTCGAGCCTACGGTCCAGGTCTTCAGGGCGGTATTGTGGGTAAACCTGCCCCCTTTGCCATTGACACAAAGGGAGCTGGTACTGGTGGTCTGGGCCTGACAGTAGAGGGACCCTGTGAGGCCAAGATCGAATGCCAAGACAATGGTGACGGATCCTGCTCTGTGTCCTACCTGCCCACTGAGCCTGGTGAGTACGCCATCAACATCTTGTTCGCAGACCAGCACATTCCTGGGTCGCCCTTCAAGGCCGCGGTCCAGTCGGTGTTCGACCCCAGCAAGGTGACGGCCAGCGGCCCCGGCCTGGAGCGAGGGAAGGTCAACGAGGACGGATCCTTCACAGTGGACTGCTCGAAAGCCGGAGAGGCCGAGCTCACCATCGAGATCATCTCTGACTCCGGAGCCAAAGCTGAAGTTCACGTCCAGAACAACAGCGATGGGACTTACTCCATCACCTACATCCCACAGTTCCATGGCATGTACACCATCACCATCAAATATGGAGGGCACCCAGTGCCAAAATTCCCCGCCCGACTACAGGTGGACCCAGCTATCGACACCAGCGGGGTGAAGGTCTACGGACCAGGAGTGGAACCCAGAGGTGAGGGTTAAAGATATCGCTCTGCCCAGTTACAAGCTGGTGGACTGAGGTGTATATATATTTTTTATTAAACTGATACCTGATCTTTAATTTACTGCTGAAATCACATTAAAAATCTGTTTGGTGTTTGGTTTTGTAGCCGGCAATCCTGTATGTTAATTTCAAAAGCACTTAACTGATAAACTATGTAAACTCTTCTTCAGGGTGCACAACTGTTACCTTGATTGAATTTCTTTCACTTTTTGATTGCAAATTTGGCATCAGTGTGACTGGTGTGAATAAACTGTCAGAGCCTGGTTCAGAGCTGCACATGGTTGAACTTTAGTTTCCAACTCTCTGCTGGTCTGTGGTCTGTTGTTATGACGAAGGGACTGTGTGATCTGGTTTGGACTCGGCTCTCTCTGGTTTAATTACTGGCCTCCTCCGCTTCTCAATTATGACAGTTAATAAACTCACAGGAGCACATTTGCAGTTTTAGAGGCTACACTTCACTCATTGTGTGTTGCATTTAGCTTCCTTTTATGATCAGTTTTTAGAATCAGATTTGGTTTCTTCTCCTTATGTTTTTATATTTGTTGTGTCTCTGCAGGCGTCCTCAGAGAAGTGACCACACATTTCACAGTGGACGCCCGAGCTCACTACAAGAGTGGCGGCAGCCATATCAAAGCCTGCATTTCCAACCCATCAGGTGTCAACACAGATGCCTACATCACCGACAAAGGCGACGGGACCTACAGGGTGGAGTACACACCCTACGAGGACGGTGAGACTATTTTGTGTATTGGTCTACAGAAGGTTGGAGGCAGGAGGTGATGAGAGAGTCTGTTGGATTCAGTTTCAGAAACACAGAACAGGCAGGAGGAGGGTCAGCTGCTGTTTTATGGATGTTTTTCCACAGCAACAATTATAATGTTGACATGAAGTGCCTTGTGGTTTTCATAAAGCTTCTGTTTTCCCTCTGCCACAGTAAAAGGAAAGAGGCGTGCGAGGCATTTGTGGCTTCAGCAAATAAACTTGTTGCTGCAGAATGATTTCATCATGTTTAGCACTCTTAATGTCTAACTTTTATGGTGTTTTAAACACAATCCAAATGTTAACTGAAGTGTTACTCAATTTATGTTATCATGCTAACAGTAGGGCACTAAAGGGCTAACTTCAGCATGCTAGCTTTAAACCTAAGCTGAGTAAACTAAGTCAACACGAGTGAAAAAGGGATATTTTCCATCATGACGATCCGCTAACATGCTAATTCTTTAAGTGTGCCTTAACTATTCTTATTGTAAACATGCATCATAATTATTAAACAAACTATATCTTGTTAACATGCTAATAAAGCAACATGTTTGATAACCTGTTAGCTAACGTTAGCATTCAACCGCTTCCTAGCTAAAGTCACAGTTTGATTACGTCCAGTGTGTTTCACTTCCAGGCGTATATAAACAGGTACAAGATGAATGTTCATATTTTGTGACTAATTTACGCCTTTCCTATCATATTGTGTAACACTATCAAACAGTAACGTTAGCTATGAAGTGTTTGAATGCTAACGTTAGCTAATTGGTTATCAGATATGTTGTTTTCTTGAAATATGGCCACATCAGAAAGTGGTGAAATGTATTGAACAAGTATTTGTTAGATTCACCACATTAATAAGATTTACAATCTGGAACACAGTACAACATTTGAGCTTTCTACCCCGAGTGTGATGTCAGAGGAAAATGGCTGCCAGATGAATATGGTCTATGGTGAAGGTAATTCAACCTGAACGTAATAGTAATAGCATTACAGTATATTTATAGTATTTTAATCCTCACATGGCAAACTGTCTTGAAGTAGGATGCGTGCCAAATAAACAGAGATGAGGGCAGTAATGCAATAGTGTCTCTGAGAAAAGCTGTAACAGATATACAGCGTACGATATAGAAATATGTATTTAAGATTAAATGAATGAATGTCGTCGAGTCTGTAAGAGCTCAGTGAAAGAGTAAAAGCAGGGTGAGAGGTGGGAGGGATGAGTGGATGGTATTAATAGCTGAAGTCTGTCTGCTCGCAGCAGATGGTTTTCCACTGATAGTAATGTGTGACATGCTGCAGCCCATTGCATTGTGGGACAGAAATACTCTCCCCTGTGGAGGCTTCAGTCACACTGGGATTTTAATGGAGCTGATTTGTCTGAGCTGTCTGTGTCTCTTCTGCTGCTCACATACAGTACATGCGCTTATAGCCAAAGGGTTGCTAAACTACAGTTTTGCAGGGTAGCTAGCTTGGTTGCCAACAGTACACCAAGACTTTAAGGCTCAATCCCATTTCCATTTGACCCCTGCCCTGCAGTTAAAGGGGTAGTGGTTGAGATCTCCCCCTATGAAATAAAACAACCCTTCAGACCCTAATACGATGATTGATGGCACTTATGTATTTCAGTATGGCGTCTTCAGCTGTGGTGATTTTCTTATGTTACTGTGGCACTATTTGTTCACAACTTTGCTTTAAAGGCTAACATTAGCAACCCATAGCTCCTACCCTGCCAGTGCCTCTGAAAAGCCTCCATTTGGATGGTGATTTAGCCCAAACACTTTACCCTACCCTCCTATCCCAAAAATCTCAAAGCGTGTGTGACTGATCTCTGTTGTGGAGCACTTTGTACTTCAGCAGATGAGGGTTTTACCAAACTGGATGGGGACACACAGCTTATAGCTTCCTCCATGTTGGACTCTCTGGCACTCAGTACCCTCAAAGGTTTGCACTGTCAAGACAGTTATTGGTTCAAAATTGGCCATAAATTAAGGTGGAGTTTGTGTCTGATTACTCGTGATGGTAAATGGGATACTGGGATACGATGCTGTCATATTTTCTTAGCATCGACGCCCATCAACTCTAGAGAAACAACGGCACATCCCAGCTTTGGTACTTTGACTTCTTGTGTTCTAGCTGTCAGTTGACACGCCAGTATGTGATAATTTGTGACAATCCCTTACCTTAGATCTAAGGTTTGGCAAGCTAACATGCTAAATGCTCCAAGTTAAAATAACCTATTTCTCTCTCCCTGTCTGTGTGCAGGTTTGCATCTGATTGAAGTGTTGTTCGATGACGTCTCGGTGCCAAAGAATCCATTCAGGGTGTCGGTGACTGAGGGTTGTGATCCTAGTCGAGTCCGAGCCTACGGTCCAGGCCTGGAGGAAGGACTGGTTAACAAACCAAACCGCTTCACTGTCGAGACCAGGTGATTTCACTCTCTTTTTTCATGTAGCACGCTTGGATTACTATCAAACAAGAATGTTTTGTCTTCGATTCAGTCCATCCAAACTTCCTTCTTATTTCCCCTCTGCCCTGTCTCCTCCTCAGAGGTGCTGGCACCGGAGGTCTTGGCCTGGCCATTGAGGGTCCGTCAGAAGCGAAAATGTCATGTAAGGACAACAAAGATGGCAGCTGCAGTGTAGAGTACATCCCTTTCACTCCTGGAGAGTACGACGTCAACATCACCTTCGGAGGCCTTCCTATCCCAGGTGATGATTCAGACTGCTTCATCCACCATTTTGTCAAAATCCTGGGCTATGTAAGGCAGCGTACGGTATAGATTCAGGTACAGCAATGACTTATTCTTTCCTCTTCTCTTTGTATTGCAGGAAGCCCATTTCGGGTTCCAGTGCGAGAGCTAGTTGATCCAAGTAAAGTGAAGTGTTCAGGTCCCGGCCTGGGAAGTGGAGTCCGAGCCCACGTCCCTCAGACCTTCACTGTAGACAACAGCAAGGCTGGGGTGGCCCCCCTAGTGGTCCAGCTGTATGGGCCCACAGGTAAGACCCTGAACACAACCCTGATTCGTCTTCACTTTCTTTCATGGACTAATCTCAACTGAAGGCCTTTGGATTCATGACGGATGTTTTCAAACTGGAAGTTTAGTCTGAATTCATGATGCTGTCGAGACTGATACCTACCTTCTTCAATAACTTATATCCGGGGTGACAGCAAAGACCCCAGAAACTGTTCACCTGATCAAGGCGATCTTAACTCTTGTCTTTCAAATGCTACAAGGATTTGTTTGCAGTCGCTGATACTGGCAGAAAGATATGTGACCTGGAAGCCCTAGAATTTTTTGCCAGACCAACTAAGATCTGAGTTAGACAAGAAAATGTAGACCCAAGACCTAGTTCAGTCATTTGTTTAGCCCCACCCTCTAGTCAAGACCATAAATGAGTCCTCACCCTAACTCTATTCTCAGTCCTAGTTCTGAACCAGTCCCTAGACGTGGAGGACCGACTAAAATCTCATCAGTCTTAAAGTCCAATGCTCAAACCTGCTTCAACACCAACAAATGAATGAGTCTAAAATTTGCAGTCAGAGTTCAATCCATACTGGAAAAATAACCTGACCTGAGAACCTTTAATTTCATTAAGACCAATTGGAAATCAAAATGCTCCAGACAGTGTGGACCCAACAGGTCCTCTGGGTTATCCTAAAGACCCTTTAGTGGTGGACTATAGTTGTAATCATGAGCTAATATTCAACCTGACCCTTCGTATACTCGTATATACGGTTAACTGAGCACTGACTGGTGGTTTGGAGAGTTATTTCCTCTCTAGCAGACGCAAGTATGAGCTTGTTGCCTGTCGGCTTTGGTCCTTGCAGTGTGTTCAAGTGCAACTTTTTGGCCACAGTACAGGCATCCTGAGGCGACACAACGGTCTGCCTTCATCAGCACTACTTCTCTGATGTCAGTTTGGTGTGTCGGGATGCTATGGCCATCCTGCTCTTCTACAGGAAGGACTAGGACTTAGTATACATGAAGATAGGGAGAATATGAGTTCATGATTACAACTTGAGTCCATGACTAAAGGGTCTTTGAGGACCAGATCAAACTGTATCTAGAACATCTTGATTTCTAATCGACCTGCTACTTCTTTGATGTCAGTTTGCTGTGTCTGGGCCCTTAAAGTCTAAAACTCAGTCTTGTCAAACAGCAGGTACAACTGATTTTGACACTCTCTCCACTCTTCAGGTGTAGCTGAGCCAATCAGCATCAAGGACAACGGCGACGGCACTCACACAGTCAACTACACTCCTGCCAATGATGGCCCGTACACGGTGTGTGTGAAGTACGCCGACCAGGAGGTCCCTCGCAGGTCAGTACGGAAGAGATCTGAACAAGAAAACTCATCATGTTGTCCTGGTTTGAGTTTTACCTTTCAAACTGTCTCCTCTCAGTCCTTTTAAGATCAAAACGTTACCGGCTCATGATGCCAGTAAAGTTCGAGCCAGCGGTCCAGGACTGAATGCATCCGGAGTGCCGGCCAGTCTGCCGGTTGAATTCACCATTGATGCCAGAGATGCCGGAGAGGGACTGCTCACAGTTCAGATACTGGTGAGTGACAGCTTCCCGTCTGGTTCTGGAGGTAATCATGAGTGAGAAAGACCAGGGTTTCAGCTCGTAAACCAGCTTGGTACAGTCGGTAACCTCTTCTTTCATGTACATGTAGAAAACTACAGATAACTTGAATTTAAACAGGAATCAGTTTGTGATCACAGGCTTCAGATTTATCTCATCAGGACTGGATGTGAGCCTGCACTCTTCTGATAATCTGTCTGTTTTAACCCCTGATTCAAACTGTCCATGTGACGTCCTGTTCTTCCTGCTGGGCTCGTTCCTGTTGCTGCAGGGTCCGGATGGATGCAGGCGTGAGGCCTCTGTGTTTGTGGAGGACTGGGGCAGGAGGGTGTGGGAGTCACATATAGTAAAGAAAACCATCCCCTTCAGTATTCATAAGAGAGGCTGTGTAAGGCCTTTACTCTCCTCCGTCACCTCCTCCCCTGTCTCATGTCTGCCCCCCCCCCCCCTGTTTAATCACAGAATATAAAGACATTGATGGATTTATGTTAGATTGATTTTTCTGCGTCGCATCGATGAAAGTTAATTCTTTCTATTTGACGTTCTGTGCAGATATATTTCATAGAGCCGGTGGACTCTTCGTGTAATATGATCCAGAAGTTCTGTTCTTTCAGACGGACTTCATTTGCTGATGAATGTGTTGTGATAGCATGAAAGCTCCAGAACAGCTGCTAAAGGACCAGATAAAGATGAAACATTATTACACGGCTCTATTGAATGCTGCTCTCTGATTGGTCCATCGCTGCGTTCTACGGTCCGTTATTTCTGTATAATGACCGTCGTCAAGTATAACAGACCGTTGCTAGGGACGGCGCTCTGATCCGCCCTGGCAACAAATAAATATATATTTATATATTTATAATAGACCGGACTTCTGAACACTTTTTAACTTACTGTTCTTTGTTGTTCTTGTTCCTTCTAGTTGAATGTTGTTATGTTTGTTTATGTTCATGTTTACGTCTATGTACATCGTGTGCGAAGAAAAACCAAGTCAAATTCCTTGTTTGTGTTTCAAATACTTGGCCAATAAAGCTGATTCTGATTCCGATTCTGAACATAAGCAGCATAAGCAAGACAGCTGGACTTTCAACGCGTTACACCAACCACAGCGTAAGAAGCAGCGCTGTCCAGCTCCTCTCTCAGGCCTCGAGAGTGAAAGTGAAAGTGAAAACTTTACCGACCAATCCTTGTCGCTGCTGAATCATTGTGACTGATTATTTATTATTTATTTCACTCGTAAGCCGTGTAATAAGCAGGATAATGTATAGTTAGTTGGTTGTTCTGGAGAAATAAACCCCTTCAGGTTGTATGAAACCCCTCCGCTTCGCGTACATTATCCCTTACTTAAATACCTCAAGAATATTTAATTATAAACAACAAAATCTGCTTTTACTCTCTATTAAACAAGAATAAATAAATTCATAGTGAGTCGTTGAGTTGGAGACACTTTATAAACTGTGTGAAACTCTGTCTCTGACTAATTCTTTATTATTTGTTCCTTCTTGTAAATTCAGCAAATGTTCTACATTAACACGTTCACCAGCTACAACAATAACATGATGAACACATGAATGCATCAATAATTATGATGATACTTTAAGTATATTCTGATAAGTAAAGGACTGATACAGATTCGGGGATCAGATCTGTTTACTCCCTCCTCCCTCCTGTGGTTCATGTGGACTGACCTCCATCAGTTTGTCTAATGATCTAACAGACGTGTGGTTCAGTTCTCCACTAACCAGAGTGCTTCGTAAACCCGCCTCCGTCCATCCATCCACCCCTCCTCTGCTGCACTGAGTAGCGTTAGAAGCTGTGTGATGTTGATGTGAACAGTACATGTGAGTACTGTGAACACCACTGGTCTCAAACCATCAGCGGCCATCCAGGGTTTTTATTCCAGCAGAAACCGTCAGAGAGTCAGAACTCAAGAGCACCAAATTATTGTGTTGTGGAGTTTAAGACCTTCGAGTCTGGAGTCTGAGTCCAGTGACAGCTGTCTGAAAACTATGTTAATAAACATTGTTGGACTGTCTGAGCGGACGCCAGCTGCCAGAGTTATTATGGATCCCTTCTCTTAGCACGACTGGCCGTGGGTTGGTCAGGTTTTGGCACGAGTCGGGTTGTATCTCAAAGGAACATGGTTCTGTAGGAGACCACTGATGGCCGCAGTCATGTACCTTAAAACACATTCACACGTCGCTGACTTCCTGTCCATGTGTCTCCAGGATCCGGAGGGAAAACCTAAGAAAGCGAACATCCGGGACAACAGAGACGGTACGTACACGGTGTCCTATGTCCCGGACATGACCGGACGCTACACCATTACCATCAAGTACGGAGGAGACGAGATCCCCTACTCACCGTACCGCATCCACGCCCTGCCCACCGGAGACGCCAGCAAGTGTCTGGTGACAGGTCAGACTCCGCCCATCACTGCTCTGGGAACCAATCAGATTTCATCATCATGAATGTGTCACAGCGTCAATGATCCTCTGGTTGTTTCTTACAGTGTCGATCGGAGGACACGGACTGGGTGAGTATGCTTAACTTGCACTTTTTACTGAGTTTGTTTTATTCAGAGGTTCCCGTGCTGTCTGAGACGTCTGGTAGAGCCATGGAGACGTTTCTTTAAATGTGAACAGTCAGTAAAACAGCCGCTTGTATTAATAAGTAGCAGGTTTAGTAGAAAGAACGGTGGTGTTGAAGCGTCTCTGGTCTCGGTGGTGAGAGGAGACACAGATCAACAGGGGAACAGACTTTGTCACAACACCGGAGCGTCTCCATCCGGTGATCGTCCGTCTGTTCACTCTTGTTTTAGCTCGGTTTCTATCACTCTCCCTCTTCACCGTCTTCGCCTCCTCCATCAGCAGCTTCTGTTTGTTCTGCAGTGCCGAGTTTCCACAGTTATTCTCGTTGTTCCACCGTTACCTGAAGATAGTGACCGGGGAAAATGATGCCTCTTCCTGATTGGTTGGCTTATTTTTTCCAGGAAATTTCCAGCGTAGTGTCCGACTGAATATGACAGTGACAGTGAGGACTAAATGAACCAATCTGTACATGGATGGTGTCATTTTCCTACAGACATTACACTGTGACATCACTGTGACGTCACTGTGACATCAGGATTTACTGCAGAATGAGAAGTTAGAGTGAAACAGTTGTTTTCTGTCAGTTTAACCGATAATTCTTGTTTATACAAGATGTCATATTGTTGGTGGTGATGTAAAAACCTTTAATATCTCTGGTTGTTTTAAACTGTTACAGGAAATATTACAAATCAATATGCAGGAGAAAATATGTAATATTTTACTAATCATGGAGCGGATGGACTCATTTGGTTCGCTCACTGAGCAACATCAGCTAGAATCTTTTTATTTATAAGCAAACATAAAACAAATGATTAATCATGAATTGAAGGAGGCTTATCAAGGACACGATTAGTATCAAACTAAACAGTTTGTTAGGTGAAATGATCTGTTAATAGTGAAACTGTAAACATTTGCTACGATAGAAGATTTAGTGTCTCCTGCCCTCAGTCCTCATGGCCTCTCTTTAATAACACCACGGGGGCAGATGAGCAGCAGATGCCCCTCTGATGAGCTCAGAGCTGCCCTGCTGTGACCTGGGAAGCAAAAATAAATCCAAACTGCCCGAGAGGAGGTCCCCCTCTCTGAGACCTCCGACTCTAAGCCTCTGAATGTGTTTAGAGGAGAAAATAAATCAAATCAAACAAATAGGAATAAAGATACAAACATTCTAAGCAAAATAGTTTTCAAAGACATTTAAAAAGGAAAAATCCCACTCACTGTTTGTCACCGACTGATCCGTTGTCGTCTCGTCAGGATCAGGTATCGGCCCGACCATCCAGATCGGAGAGGAGACCGTCATCACTGTGGATGCAAAGGCTGCTGGAAAAGGTAAAGTCACCTGTAAGGTGTCGACTCCAGACGGAGCGGAGCTGGACGTGGACGTGGTGGAGAACGCCGACGGCACATTTGATATTTACTACACGGCTCCGGAGCCCGGGAAGTACGTCATCACCATCCGGTTTGGAGGAGAAAACATCCCCAACAGCCCCTTCCACGTGGTGGTGAGTCCCAGCAGAAGGTTCAGGGTGAAAGGGTTCAGACGTCTGTAGCATGTTGTGTCTGTTGTTTAAGATTAGCTTAACTTTAAAGGAACAGTTCACCCAAAAAAAAGGAAAGTTCAGTCATTATCCCCCCATGCTATATAGATAACGTGTGAATTTTACTTTTTGGGTGAATTGTCCCTTTAATAAATGATGTCAGTCTTAGCTTAGCTTAAGGTTCATGCTAACACAGAGCACTGAAATGCTAACATGCTAAATGTTAACATGAGATTAAATTAAAAGACCTGCAGTGTAAACGTGTCCTCGAACACATCACGATGTCGTTCCTTTTGTCACATATAAAAACAACAAAACTGACACGTTTGTGTTTGTGCATGCAGGTGTGTGTGTGTGTGCGTGTGCGTGTGTGTGTGTGTGTGTGTGCGTGTGTGTGTGTGTGTGTGTGTGTGTGTGTTCTAAAGGTTGTACCTTGTTCCCTGTTAGGCGAGTGATACCGTCCCAATAATAGAGGAACCATGTGACAAGCTTCAGTTACAGCAGCCCTTCACTCCCTATGTGGGCTTCTCCCCTCACTGGGTACACAGAACGATCACACACTGAAACTGTCCTCTCACCGTCAATAACAACCCAGATTCTCTTATTGATCTTGTATCGGCTCAGCATGGTGCTGCATGTTCAATCTGCATGATCAGATCGGGGTCAGAGGGCTGGTTTCACAAAGACACAGTTTATAATCTCCTGATGATGAAGTATCTTCAAATATCCCTCAAAACTGTAACCACAAACAAAAAGGCTGTTCGTCAATAAAACATAATGACAATGATAAAATGATCACTACTCCGGCATTTAACATAACATAATGTGACATCACCACACATACGTAACTTATTTGTAAATAAAAATACACTGCCTACACTGTGTATAATATGTTCATATTGTAAATATTATGTATATACGAATACGAGTCAATTCTATTTCTTATCTTCTTATTATATTGTTTATTTTTTTACTTTTTATTATTGTTTACTGTAATTACTGTCCTTTGGCTGCTTTGACAAAGAAATTTCCCCATTTGCGGGACAAATAAAGGATTCTGATTCTGATTCTGATTCTGATGAGGTGACAGACAGAAGCTTTAGCGTTCTGCTGCAAAATGAATCCTTACAAGTTGTGTCTGTTATTATAGATTGATTTAAACAGGATCATGTCAGCAACCATCTCTAAAGGTCTTCAGAAGGACTGTGAAGTAAATAAAGACGTGACAGCTTCTAGCAGGACTTCTCTATTCTCTGCAGAAAACTTAAACTCAACATAAACTTTGTTTTAGTTCTTTATGAAGACTGGACACTAGACTTGCTTTTCATCATTGAACAGTGTCTAACTGGTTTGAGACCAGTCTAAATCTTAGTGAACCAGCCCCTGATGCTCGCTCAGCCTCTCTTCCATCCTGCCTTGCCTCCTCCTCCTCCTCCTCCTCCTCATCCTCCTCTCTCTGGACGATATCCCAGAGTTCCCAGTACTGCAACACTAACCCTCCTCCCCTCTGGCTCTGGTTTAGGCCACCGATGATCCCATCACCCCTGTGGACGGGATGGAGCCGATGCTCCGCCCCTTCAGTCTGGTCATTCCCTTCACTGTGCAGAAAGGAGAGATCACAGGTGAGAGCTGCTCTGTTTACATGTCGCTCTGTGAGAGGAACAGGTGAGTTCTCAGTTTGTTCATCTACTTTTCTGTCTGTTGAAGGATCAGTGTCTGATCAGAGAGGACGAGAGCGTGCGTCATCTTTAGTCAGTGATGAAAACCTTTCACATGACAGTCTGCACATGTATGAATATGTAGACACGGCTGAATTATCAGGACAGTCTCACCTCTGGTTTCCCTCGAGGGGCTTTGAAGACTTTAAATGAATTTAATAAAAGGTAAATGTAGTTGTGGTAAAATAGTGAAGTTATCACTATATTGACATGTATGAAAACATGCTGTCTTCACTTAGAGACTGTTTTCATAGAGGAGTACAGAGGACTGAGAGAGCTTCAGCACATGGTGCAACAACGATCATCTGAAGATCAAAATCAACATGTTTCATCCCAACTTTGTCGTTCCTGAGATATGTCAGACAGACATGAGGTCACAGGACCCTTGGCCTTTGACCACCAAATTGTCTCAGCGTTCTTGAGATATGACGTTCACAAACATGGAACATTTGTTTGTATGGACGGGCAAACGGGCAACACAAAAAGATAATTCCTCCAGCCACATCTGTCAGCGGAGACATTAAAAAATCTTATCTTTATAAAATGTCAGATTTTATCAACAATGTCCCAGCTGGAGCCATGATTCATGAACAGGTATTGTTTCTGTGTTTTGTCCTCAGGTGAAGTGCGTATGCCGTCTGGGCGAACAGCCTGTCCTCACATCACCGACAACAAGGACGGCACCGTCACTGTGAAGTACTCGCCGACAGAACGAGGCCTGCACGAGATGGACATCAAGTATGATGGAAATCATATCCCAGGTACCACCCCAGAGTGTTGTTACTAAATGATGTTTTTCTGTTTTATGCTGGTCCAGGATTAATTCATCAGAGGTCTCAGTCTTTGGAAAAAAAAGTAGAGTATCATCAGCAAACAGCTTGACTTCAGGATGGATCAGCTATTGTTCTAAACCCTGGCTGCACTTTATCAACCTGTCCTGTGTTTTCTCTTTTACAGGAAGTCCACTCCAGTTCTACGTTGACGCCATTAATAGTGGTCATGTGACTGCGTACGGCCCTGGTCTGAGTCACGGCACGGTCAACAGACCGGCCACATTCACTATCGTCACTAAAGATGCTGGAGAAGGTATCAATACCGTAACATGCTATGTTAAGGTGTCAGTCATTTGTACATAATTAAAGCTTTACTTCACTTCACTTCCATTCAGTGAAGCTTAATTGCCGTGATATTTTGAATAAAAAATGTATTCATATTTATAAATGACATATTTCAAACTCCAGAGAGAACAAGGTCTTCATGTGAAGAATATTATTTCTAATTTGCTTTGTTTTATCAGTATATTTGATAAGATTTTGGCAGCAGTCCTGCTTGTTGTAGAGTAGTAAGTAGAGGCGATTGAAATTGAATTGTAAACAAGAGAAAGTGTTTAGAGTGTTGTGTATGAGATTTAAAGTACTGATGTAATTAATGTGAAAATGGACATTATGTTAACTTTAACATAGGAGATGTTACAGTGTAGGTAATTTAACTCCTGCTCTGGGATCAGCCTTTATTTATCCATTTGTCTGTTTCTCTTCAGGCGGTCTGTCTCTGGCTGTTGAAGGTCCGTCTAAAGCTGAGATCAGCTGTAAAGACAACAAAGACGGGACCTGCACTGTGTCCTACCTGCCCACCGTACCTGGAGATTACAACATTATCGTCAAGTTTGATGACAAACACATCCCAGGAAGTCCCTTCACTGCTAAGATCACTGGTACTAAAACAACCAGATAAACTCCTTTGATTCCTTTGTTTTAGCTTCAGTTTTTGAAAGGATGCACCAATCTGCTTGTTTTGTTTTTCAACTCATAAGCGTCTTAAGCTCTTCATTTAACCAGTTGTCTTGTGTCTGACGTATGTGGCGTAAATCTTAAGTAATATTAGATAACTGCATATGTTATTGTTAACACTTCTGGTTAACATCGGTCATGTAGGATCAATTCCCGACCATTTCAATAACTACGTCCCTACTTTAGCCCTGTACCAATTATAACGTATAAGTTTCACTTTATGCTGATGACACTCTGTTCTATCTCTCTGAGATGGCCAAAAAAACTTTTGTCTTTCCTTTTTATTCGACTGTGAAAAGCACTGTGTCCACCTTTTTCTTTCAGCTAAATTTAGACACATTTATTTAGAATATTCTGTTCCAGTTTAATACATTGAAAGGTGTCTGCCTAAAGTAAGCTGTGAAAATTTGTTATCAGTGTTTTGAAAACTTTGTTCTAAGTTTAAAATTTGACATGTTAGTTGCACAAAGCCTTTGAATGGGTTTTCTGTTTTGAAATTACATTTGAATATTTTTTAAATTTTATTGTCAACGACTGCAAAAGAATTACCTGTATGGCCTCCCTCGATATGTTGACCTGGTTCTTACTTGTTTTGATCTGATTTCATTGATCTCCAGGCGATGACTCCATGAGGACATCTCAGCTCAATGTCGGCACGGCAACAGACGTTTCCTTAAAAATCACAGAGACGGACCTGAGCAGTCTGACTGCGAGCATCAGAGCGCCGTCCGGGAATGAAGAGCCGTGTCTGCTGAAGCGGCTGCCCAACAGACACATCGGTCAGTCTGTTTCACTTCGAGCTCAACTGTTAGTTGAGGAAATAAGACAACCAATCAATAAATAAATGAACAGATGTAAATTATTTAAAAGAGTTTTGGTAATGAATGACACAACTGTTTTGTGTGAAACTGACAGGAGCAAAAGTAACTGTTCAACTGTAGCTTAAAGAAACATTAGCTCAGAGCTAGCTTTAAGTAGCTAACCTTGCAAGAAAAAAATGTGGTAACAATCCAAGATACAGCCATGATTTTTAAATCAATCATCCATCAGCAGTGACTTATGTTAGCTTCCTGTCATTGACAGGTGGCTCGTGGTAAAATGAGCCAGTAAGAAGGATTTCTTTAGGACTTCAACATTAAAGTTTAGGACTTTGATTTGACTTTACACAAGTTAAACAATGACTCAATCCCCCTTCTGGTAACTCTGCTTCATTGAAGGAAATCTTAATTATATTATGAAGTGAAACCTCTGAGCATCAGTCTCACATGTTTTTCCTCCTGCCTGCAGGGATCTCGTTCACACCAAAGGAAGTGGGTGAACACGTGGTGAGTGTGAAGAAGAACGGGAAACATGTGACCAACAGTCCCTTTAAGATCATGGTCGGCCAGTCGGAGATCGGAGATGCCAGTAAGGTGAAGGTTTACGGTCAGGGGCTGGTGGAGGGGCACACCTTCGAGGTGGCTGAGTTCATCGTGGACACCAGGAATGCAGGTAAGATCAAGACCACAATTTAAAAGACAAGTTCTGAACAATTTTAGAAATCTCACAGAAGTCGTGTGATCTGACGTCAGCAAATCTGTTTTCTTAAAACTTCAGTGACTTTTTGTCCATTTTGAGTGAAAAACTGAGAGTTTCATTACAGTTTTTCATTTTGGAAACAGCATTGAAAAATGTTTTAGTTGTTTTTTGAAAATTCTAAATTGACTTTTCACTGATTTTTATAAAAACAATTATCCAAAATTCTAATAAATGTGTGCATGTTACTGTTATTAACTTCAGTGTATATGCATTGTAATTATTTTATTTTTTGGGAAGATAAATTAATGTGAGTGTAACAATAATGAGAAAAAAAACACATAAATGTCCTTTTTTAATTTAATTGGATGACAGGATGTTTGTATTGTATTTATTAATTTGTTATTTGATCCCCACCTCCGTCCTCCTCTCTCTCAGGTTATGGAGGTCTGGGTCTGTCCATCGAGGGTCCCAGTAAAGTGGACATTAACTGTGAGGACGTGGAGGACGGGACGTGTAAAGTCACCTACTGTCCAACTGAGCCTGGAAACTACATCATCAACATCAAGTTCGCTGACCAACACGTCCCAGGTACAAACCCAGCTGAGATCATCTCTGATCAATGATGAGATCTGATCAGCAGGTTTTGATTTGTTTAAACTCAGCTGTTTGTTTGAACCACCTTACACAGACTTGAGATAAATAATCTGTTTATTTACTTATTATACTTCTTTTTCATCAATAAAAGTACTTCAGTATCATAAGTAATTTTCTCAATATAAATGGAAGTAAAATGTAAGTAAAAGTATTAATACTACAGTGTAAAAGTACTCTGTTACTTTAACGTGATAATGTTTTTGTGTGAACAGGAAGTCCGTTCACAGTCAAGGTGTTTGGGGAGGGCAGGATGAAGGAGAGCATCACCAGGAAGCGTCAGGCTCCCTCCATCGCCACTGTGGGCAGCACCTGTGACCTCAACCTCAAAATCCCAGGTGAGCTGTGACATCACCGTCTCCTCCACCTGTCTCCGCCTGCCCCCTCTGCTTCCTCCTCTTCACCTCCTTCTCTTTGACCCTCGTTTCCTCCCTGCTCCTCCCCACTGCTTTTAGGGAACTGGTTCCACATGGTGTCGGCTCAGGAGCGTCTGACGCGGACGTTCACCCGCAGCAGTCACACCTACACCCGCACCGAGCGGACGGAGATCAGTAAGACCCGGGCCGGGGAGACCAAGAGGGAGGTGCGCGTGGAGGAGAGCACGCAGGTGGGAGGAGAGCCGTTCAGAGACGTGTTCGGAGACTTCCTGGGACGAGAGAGTCTGAGCGGGTTCAACGGCATGCCGGCCGGCAGCCGACCGCCGCTGCAGGACGGTGTGTGTGGACGAGTGTGTGTGGACGAGTGTGTGTTCTGGAGTCTAACTTTACTGATCCTGAGGCAGGTTTTCAGTGTGTGTGTGTGTGTGTGCATGTGTGTGACAGGTAATCATCTGTGTGCTGTAACAGGCTGCTCACCTCTCTGTAACTTCTCACCTGAGCGTGCATGTTAATGTTTGTCGCTGCATGTAGGACTGAAGGATTCTGTGGTCGCAAAACATTCTCAGAAGTATTCAGATCCTTTACTTCAGTAAAAGTACTAATATCCACTATTGTAAAAAGTACCCAAAAGTCATACTCGAGTAAAAGTAAATATATGGTGTTAAAATATTACTTTGGTAAAAGTGAAAGTACTTGAGTAAAAGTATTAAAGTATCCGATATTAAATGTGCTTAACTATCAAAAGTAAAAGTAACTGATCCATATATTTACATGTATGTACATACTGTACTCTGTGAGTCAGCTGATTATCAGAATCACTGTTTATTATCTGATTGCTGAGAAAATCAATTATTTAAAAAACAAGCTACTTTGGCCCTGATGCGGCATGTAATCTGTAAAGTAACAAGTAACTAAAGGTATCAAATACATGGAGTGGAGTAAAAGTACAATATTTGCCTTTTACATTTACATTTTGGCAATATTGTACTTTAGTAATTTTTTTTTGGTGATAAAAAGTCATCCTGAAAAAGTGATTTTCTGGCAATTAAATTAAGTATCAGAATCAATTTTGTAAATGAAGCTGTCTCACTAATTGGCATATACTGTATCCCAGAACAGAAATCTGGAAAGAAAACAAAAATAAACACCTAAATGTGTATTATGGATCCTTCCTCTAGTCTGAAAGACATGAAGACAAGTTATGGAAGCAAAATACACCGAAACCTCAAAATTGACAATTGTTCAAAAAAGGGTTTACTGACCAGAAAAGGTTGATAGTGTGTATTAATGACATATACAAGAGTTTGCATGCCCTGTAAAGACTCACAGACTCTTAACCCTCATCTGAATCCTATCAGACAAATCATCTGATCCATGTCCCTCTTTCTCTCCATCTTCATCCTCCTCCTCCTGCTCCTCCTCCTCCTCCTCCTCCCTCTCAGGTGAGGCAAGTAACCAGGAGATGACAGCTCAGGTGACGAGTCCTGGAGGAAAGACGGAGGACGCAGAGATCATTAAAGGAGAGGACAGCACCTACAGCGTCCGCTTCATCCCTCAGGAGATGGGAGCCCACACCGTTAATGTTAAATATCGGGGCCAACACGTCCCCGGGAGCCCCTTCCAGTTCACTGTGGGGCCCCTGGGAGAGGGAGGGGCCCACAAGGTCCGAGCAGGAGGAACCGGCCTGGACCGAGGAGTCGCAGGGATCCCAGGTGGGCTGGGAAAAGACTTTCATTCCCTTCATTTCTTCTTCTTCTCTGTCCTCCCTTCCTTTCTCATTCTCTTCTATTTGTTAAAATCAAAGAAAATGTTCTGCGTTGTTGCTTCTCATCCACCACTTGTACGCAGAGTAGATGGTGATAAATGTGAGCTGTGTTTGGTGTTTTCAGCTGAATTCAGTATCTGGACCAGAGAGGCCGGCGCTGGAGGTTTATCCATCGCTGTGGAGGGACCGAGTAAGGCCGAGATCACCTTTGAAGACAGGAAGGACGGATCCTGCGGAGTCGCCTATGTGGTTCAGGAGCCTGGTGAGACTCTCGATCAAATTTAATCCCAAAAACAGACATGTTAGCTGGACAAAACACTGAATTACATGTGGAGCACCAAAATCATTCTGGGTCATCTGCTGGTCTGCTTTATTGCCAACAAGAGCTATCCATGCACAGAGCTAATGTTCGTCGATATGCAGATGATACTCACTCGCTGTTGATCCTGATGATCTGAGCCTCCTGAAAAACAGAAACTGACAAAGAATTTTCTTCATCTTGGTTATTCAAACGTGCTACAAGGAACTTTTAGCTGGTCATGAAGCAGTCTCAATGTAATACTGATGCCTCTGTATGATCTAAATAAGAAAACACGACCATTTGTGACTATCAAAACAATGCAGTTCTTTATTCAGAAGGCAGTGGTGATCATAACACTTTTGTCCACAGGGGGCATCAGAATCAACAAAATAAGAATGAAAGTTTGTTGTTGCTGTTTCAAAGAAACGTTATTTTTTAATTAACTGGTTCAGATTTTTGTATATTTTGTCATCTTTTCCATTAGTTGTTGAGATCAGTCACCAACCAATTTTCTTACCCACCAATTCTGGCAGCTTTTCAATTAAAACCCATTGAAAAAAAGTAATTCCTGCACAAAAAACATCTTGGTGACTCTTAAACGATGTTTAGAAAAAAAAAAAACCAATCAATGCAGAGATTAAAAAAAAATGTATGCAAACAAAGGCAGACACAGAGACAAAAAACGAATTTGAACACCAAACTTTTGTCTGTTAGCTTGTTGTTGTGTGGATTGACTTTAAACACACTAAAAATGTATGATGATAAGTCTGATGTCATACTTATCATCATACATTTTTAGAAAAAGTTACAGCATTTGATGTCATTCAGATAGTCAGGAAGATTAGCTAGGCTAGTAGACTTGTTGGATTGCAGTCTATGTAGTGTACGTGTATTGAAAATAAAAGCGAGCCAGGAATGGACCCCTGGGAAACCACATGAACATGTACATGACATAATGATATTCAAACACATGATTATTTAATTTTGTTGTTTGCTTCTCTCCAGGCGACTATGAGGTGTCCATTAAGTTCAACGATGAGCACATCCCAGACTCTCCCTTTATCGTCCCCATTGCCACTCTGTCTGACGACGCTCGCCGCCTCACCATCACCAGCCTGCAGGTGAGAACACGTCATCTGAATCTTCTTTAACTGAGATAAAACAGTTTGTGAGGAGCCGGCTGAGGTCACTGATATGTGAAGACTCTCCATGTTCGACCTCCTGATGTGTCATCAGCTATATTAAGGTGTCATTTCTATTTACTATGAATAGATTTATTATTAGTGTCTGACTGGCTGCTCCGTACTAAGAGAGTGTATTTCTGGTGTGTATAAATGTATCTCTGCTATCTTCTTGTGTTAACTATAGTTCTGCATATATTTGGCTTCTGACCTTTGTCGTTATCGTCTTATCATCTCATGCAGCCTTTCAGCTGAGCTGGTATTTTGCACCTCTATAAACAGATTGTCAGAAACCCTCTTTATAATGTATTTATTGCCACTGGTAGTAGGCGATTTGTTAATTTTAAACAGGGTGGGCTCAGTGCCTTAAGGCTAGAAAAGCTAAGCTGATTTAAACAGTAACGCTCCGTCAAAATGTAATAATTATCAATAATGTATCAGTTATAGGTCTGGATAGGATGGCGTCTGGTTACAGACCTGGACAGGGGTTGAAGTATTAGTAATCGGAGGGAGGATGGAGAGGGGTGGCAGGTTAACAAGGGGGATGCATTTTGGTCATTTTGCTAACAAGGGGGATGGTGTCCTCCATCAAATTACATAAAACAACCGTAAGAAGTTTGATGTAGAAACCCTGATCTCAGAGTAAAAACAGCCGGTTGTATTAATAAGTACGCAGGTTTTACTGCAGAATGAGGAGTTAAAGCAAAGAAGTTGTCTGTTGCCAGTGTATCTTGATCTAAAATTGCTTGTGTGAATGGAGTCAGTTGGACATGGTCTTAATTAGCTGTCAGTAAAGCTACAAAATAAAACCCATCTTTTTTCTTTCTTTCTTCATCTGTTCTTCATAAGGAGATGGGTCTGAAAGTTGGGCAGGAAGCCTCCTTTGCTGTCCAGCTGAATGGGGCCAGAGGGCTGATTGATGCTAAGATCCACACACCATCAGGAGCCATAGAGGAGTGTTACATCACTGAGCTGGACAGCGGTAAGACCCACGCTTTATCATAAATGTCAAGTGAAGGGATTAAATGTAAAAACACAGCGGTTATACCAACTGCAGCAAAAGTTTGTGTTTGTAAATGAAATTAGCATTAACATTTATCATGGGGTACCACAAGGCTGAAGTCTGGGCCCACTACCTTTTTAGTTTTATGTTGTTTTTAGATGTCATCATAAATAATGTGCATCACTATGCAGATGACACCCAACTCTACGTAGCTATGGATTCTGATGATCAGAGCCTTCTTTACTGCAAACTAAAAGACTGCCTATCTACAGGTGACCCAACTAAATCAGGAAGAAAGATACAAATTATTGTAGAGAATAATTATGACCTCTGAGACAGTCAAAGCCTGTGTCCCAACCCAAGTCCATGTCTTCCTACAGACCAACATGCTATCAGATTCATCCCGAAGGAAAATGGAGTCCATTCTATCGACGTCCGTTTCAATGGCAGTCATGTTCCTGGCAGTCCCTTCAAGATCCGAGTGGGAGAACCAGGACAGGTCGGAGATCCCGGCATGGTTTCCGCCTTCGGACCGGGACTGGAGGGAGGAACCACAGGTATACATAAAAATAGACGCCTTTTATTTGAAAGACCTCAATGATAAAATTATGTAGATTTTAATGTATTCATCATGTCTGTTTTCTCTGTCAGGCGTGGCGTCAGAGTTCGCTGTGAACACTTGTAATGCCGGCTCAGGAGCTCTGTCCGTGACCATCGACGGGCCGTCGAAGGTGAAGATGGACTGTCAGGATTGTCCTGAAGGCTACAAAGTTTCCTACACACCCATGGCTCCTGGAAACTACCTGATCTCCATCAAGTATGGAGGACCCCAACACATCGTAGGCAGCCCCTTTAAGGCCAAAGTCTCAGGTGGGTCAATGGACCACAGAGCTGCTCACATTTTGTGTGATTATTGTGATAAGTGCTTGAAGTGGGCCAGTACTCCAGTACACTGGAGTTCCCTGGAGCTTCTCTTCATTGGTACTCAAGGGCCTTGCATAACCTGGCAACAACAGATCCAAACTTGTATTCTGTCTCTACCAAACTTTACAGTCTACACTTCACTTACCCTGCTGCCTCCAGAGTTCAAGTGGAAATGCCAAATTTGCTTTGAAAGGCAGTTTGGAGCAAAACAAAATGTGAAGTGTATCTGAAACAGGTAAGCTCATATTTCCTTGAATCTCTCTGCAGGACCTCGTCTTTCCGGTGGTCACAGTCTGCATGAGACGTCGTCTGTCCTCGTGGAAACTGTCAGCAAGACATCAGCGATGGGAGGGGCCTTCGCCTCTTTACCCAAATTCTCCTCAGATGCCAGTAAAGTCATCTCGAGAGGCGCTGGCCTGTCGAAAGCCTTCGTAGGTCAGAAGAACACGTTCACAGTCGACTGCAGCAAAGCAGGTGAGGAACAAACACACAGTCAGGAAGGATTTGTGAATGGATCATTTTCACCGTTCACTGATGTCTTTGTTGTCGATTCTGCAGGCACCAACATGTTGATGGTGGGCGTTCACGGGCCAAAGACGCCTTGCGAGGAGGTGTACGTCAAACACATGGGCAACAGGATGTACAACGTCACGTACACCGTCAAAGAACAAGGCAGCTACATCCTCATCGTCAAATGGGGTGACGAGAACGTCCCCGGCAGTCCCTTCCACGTCACCGTCCCTTAAAACTGAACTCTTCATCTTCATATCCATCTCCCCACTGCAGCTCCTCGTCCTCATCCTGATGCACTGAAGACGCAAAGACTATTCACTTACTGTTTAAGCAGTTTTTATGCTATATGCAAAATATTTCACTCTCTGTCTTGTGTCTCTCTGAGACAATCGCCGCCTGAAACAACAGCTGTGTATTTGTTGCCGTTTACAGAGATTACACCACAGCTTCAGTTAGAGACAGGACACTGCTTCTCTGCTGTTACATCTCCGTTTGTTCTGCAGTTTGTCAAAATGATTTTACAGTCGTGGCCGTCAGAGTGATGTTACACCAGCTTTTATAACAGTTCATCTTTGATTTCTGCTAATCTGTGTTGATGACCTCAACAGTGCTGGCCAGAAGTTTGTTGTTTATCAGGAGATGTTATCATGTTAGCAGACGATGCTACCTGGTGCAAACAAGATAACAATGTGTGCACAACAAACAAGATGGATCTGGTTTCCACTACAGCTAACTTCAGTCTAATCTTTGTGACGTTAGTATCTTGTACACCTCAAGTATCTCATGTGGACAAGGTGCTTACATCAGAGCTGAAGATAGAAATTAATCACCTTTAGGACTTAGGGGTGTTAAAAGTTAACACATGAATCCAAACCTGCCTCAGACTGATGTTCTTGATTTAAAAACAGGTGAAGTGAAAGACAATGTTCTTCACATGATAACGACGATGATCATGATGAATTCAATCATTTGGACAAAACCACTTACTTTGTGCATGTTTAAACCAAGTAGTGTCCTCTGAGGAACTTCTGTCAGCAGAAGGACTTTTGGACTTGACACAATCTTTTTACTACACTCAACTTTCTGATTTATAAACGAGTGTTTTTGATCACAAACAAACATTTTTAATTCACAAACTTTTGGATTTGTAACAAAATTTTTCTATTTGTAAACAAAAAATGTTTTATTTTACCAGCTGGCTCCTCCTCCTGGTGGTAGCGCTCACCTACTGTTGATCTGATTGGTTGATAGATGATGATGAGACACATGTTCTGTCCAATCACCTGCCAAGAATGTTTTTTGAAAGTGGGTTTTTTCCAACGAACCGTCTTTCCTGTCAGGTTACAGAACCTCTCAGGATATTTCTGGTTTCTGCTGAAACGTTTTTGAACTCACCTCCACCTGTACAGAGGCATCGTGTTTCCATCTGGTCAGACTTGATGTGACAGCTGCAGGAAGCTGAAGTGATGACGGAGGATCAGGACAAGCTGTGCTCTGACTTTATCTCTTTGCTTTTGATTTTATTTATTCTCCCTCGTTTTATTTTCTTTGACAGAAAATGGTCTTATTGTTGAGCGAGCAGACGCGGAGGTCGCTGTTCTTCCCTGAATCTTTCGTTCAGAGGAAGATTTGATTTTTTTTTACCACAGGAAGAAGACGTGCGGTGAGACGATCAGTTTATTTTGTGAATGTTGAGGAAACACAGGCGATGTTGCAATGACATGATATTACAGAGTGACATTTTATAGTGATTTTGTATGTATCAAAAAGTGATGAATGAATTTTAACTGTTTGATATGTTAACCTTCAATCTGGCAAGATTGTGCAGGCATAATAAAGTTGATTCGCTGACTTGCCACAAAGAAACACTGCTGATTGACTGATGCTTAGTTTTATTGATTGGAATGAAACTGGAACAATCACAGTGATTCTCCAAGAACCGAACATCCGTCCACCCCCCCGAACAATCTCCAACCGGCCTATCAGAGGCAGCGATGAGGAGGGACGTTCGTGCAGTCCGGTGGGTCGGTGTGGTGTTATTATCGGCTGTGTTCAGTCTAGTTGTGGTTGTATAAGCAGGAAGATTTTCAATGAACATGATGAACACCAGTTTTTCAGACTTTCCATGATGTGACAGACAAATATAAATCCAACACACACAGTCGAGGATAAAGATCTGAAAAATGTTTAAAATCCGTGTAAGTGAGCACTTCTCAAGGTCCGAGCTTCAGCAGATGTATTTGTCATCATACACCACAGAGGTTTCTGCAGTCAGACAGAAGGATCAAGCAAATCTTTCCACACTGCAGTAAATAATAGGATTTGAGATCAGCGTTGTTGACGCCTGTTGATGGTGAATCTTGCAGGCGCCGTGACAAATATGACATTATTGAAAACATAAAGCAACAAACAGGAAACTAGTCCGACCGCCACAGAGACCAGAAGTCTACAGAGACACGTCAGCTGTGTGGAGCGCTCAGTGTAGGTCACAAGATTCAGCTCAACCAGAACCAAAGCCTCGGATCGGACAACAGAACAAAGGTTTGAAATTCATAAACTTTTGGATTCCAATGAAAAGACAAAGTTTTGGATTTGAACATTTTTTATTCTTAAAGCATATTTCTGATTGTTGTGTTTTAATCTTGTCAGTATGATTTGATATTAAAGACTCAAGACTAACTCGTATGTGTTTATATTTGGTATGTACGCTCTGTTTTATCTACATTAATGTACATAAATCGATCTAACATCTGCATCATCAGATCAAACTCAGCTGAACTCTGGAACAAGAATCATTTTGAGGTCTTAAAAGTCAAAACTTGACATTTTATGTCCTAATGTTGTGTCAGTGCCAACATGTGTCCCTGTTGTCTCTGAGGCTGTGTCCAAATTCAGGGTCTGCAGCCCTCGAAGGGCACATTTGAAGGCCAATTACGTCACAACGCCGCACGAAGGCTCCTTCATGTGCAGCCTGCACTTCCCTCTTTCTGGAGGACGCACTGCTACTGTCCTTCGCGGCCTCACATATCCCAAGATCCTTTGTGCACCGCTGCTCAGTCCCGAAACAGAAGAGGGAAAGAAAGAGAAAATGGCGACATCAAGTGGCGCAGACATGACATTCAAGTGTGAGTCTCGGGTTTATACTCAGTTTTTACTCATTTGAACATCCAACGCCAGATGTGTTAAACTTCAAGAGACTATAAAACCTCCACATCTCAACTTTCAGTTAAAACACGTGATGCTGGTGATGCTGTGGTAAATATAGTTGTTACTCACCGATGGGTTAATGTTTATTTTGTAATGTTGATAATTCAGTTTAGATTTGACACATTGTACACACACAAATAAATGTACACGTTTGATGGATTTGAACCAAAACAGACTTTAATGCATGAACACCTGGTGACGCAACCAGGAAACACTCCGAAGGCTGGACCGACCCATTTAACAGCGGTGGACGAGGCCTTCAAGGTCTCTGAAGGACCCGGGCTCCGTGGGCCGCAAAGGCCGCGTCCTTGAAGGATGCAGCCCCTGAATTTGGACACAGCATGAGTGTCTCTGGACTGACTGCAGTGGATTCAGATCACCTGCTGCAGGTGTGCAGACTGACGCCTGATTAATGAGTGACAGCAGCTTCAGCCAATCAGAGCGTGAGGACGGCCTTTAGTGACGGTTTCAGAGAGGTGTGGCCTGACAGCAGGTGAGTGTGATTGTCATTGTGATTGTGTGTTTGACTCACTGCAGACCTCATCCAAACACTGTCACACACAGACGGTGCTGGTGCTGTCTGTGTTTGGACCTGTTCACACGTCTCTGCTGTCCTTCTTCTTTCCGTTGGAGAATCGAGCTGAGCGACCGTCACAAGTCACCGTTCATCCAGACCTCCTGCATCATCAGGCTGATCGGTGCAGAGTGTTGCTGCCTGTCAACAGTGTGACGTCTGTCTCAGCTGAACCTGTGATACCTGAGCCCCTCTACACCCCTTCACTCCTTCTCTTTCCCTTCATCAGAGGCAGCAAAACAACAAGAATTCACTGTATTATTCCCTGAAGAGACATTTTTTCATTATTACCAGTATAAGTGACTGTTGGCATCAACATAAATGTCTTCTGTTTGTATTTTGATGCTGTGGAGACAGAAGTTCAGCCACAACGAGCTTCTTTGTTCAGAAGAACAATGGGACTTCTGTGGAGAGCAGACTCCTCCAGGCTGCATCAGGAGGCAGGTCTGAGAGCAGCCGGTGAGTCCTGCAGACATCGAGGAGGAAATCTGCATTCATTGATCGGCACGCCAACAAACAGGAAGTCAGCGGACCAGTGTAGGCCCCGCCCACAAGCTTCAGGTCAACTGCAAACACACGTTTTTTGATTTGTAAACAAAAGGTTTTGATTTGTAAACAAAAGGTTTGGATGGGGATTGTTTACTGAAACATTTCTGTTCACAGTTTTGCTCCCAAACTTTTTCTTTATGATTCATATTAAAGAAACAAAAGTAAATCCAGAACTTCTGACACTTTATATTTCTCAGGTTTATGTGAAACATTAGAGGTTTATAGATCTGCTCTCACTGTCTGTTGTTAGTTACACGTTCATACAGAGATTCATCACATCTGCAATAATCACAGAGTTCCTCTCTGACTTCATTCTTTTGATTTATCACAATAGTCATTTCGTGGTCAAACTTGGACTTTTACGTCCTCGTGACTTTTGATTCAGAATGTTTCTGCAGTTGTGCTCGGGGTCCTGGTCCAGGTGGTGTTGTGACGGTCTCAGCCTCTGAGCTGTTGTCTCTGGTGCTCGTCTCTCGTTGTGTCTCCTCTAAAATAATAACATCATATTTTTGTGTTTAATCACATTTTCCTCTGGTTTGTGGCTGTGAGGTGAAACACAGGAGATGTTTTCTGATCGACGCCGACAGCTTCAGGCTCCAACACCAGGTCGACTTCACTCGTATTAAAATGCAAAGATCGACTCAGCGGCAGCTTCTCTCTCTGGACTCGGCTGTGAGTCAGTCTCAGCTGTTTTCACCCACAGGGAGCTTTAAAGGTTCAGAGACAAGCAGCAGGACACAAACTGCTGCAGGAGACGAGTCCTCAACAGAAAAGTTTGTGCTTTGAGAAAACATGGCTCCTTCAAAATAAGTCCACATAAAGGTGGAGGAAAGAAAATAAAGAAATACATTTTACATTTGTTATTATACACTGTATATTCTGAGCACGATGAGTAGAGAAGGTCGGGATTATTTATACGTTTTCTTTTAATTATTTTGATCAAAATGAACAAAAGTAAAAAGAAAATAAAACGATAAAGTATTTTGTTTTTAAAAAACATGATATTAATGAACTTCTGTGAGAAGACGAAGCAGAAGTATCATCAGACATCAGAGAACAACCCTGCAGCACAGACAGGTGAAGGTCTGCAGCGATGATGATGATGATGATGATGATGATGAGACTGACAGCTGAGTGAAGCTGTGTGCTGCTGCAGGCCTCCAGCAGGAGGCAGCAGAGATCCATCACTGACAGACTGAAGCTCAGGAAGGCCTCAAGCAGGAAGCTGGAAAATGTTAGAAACTTAAAAAACTGAACATTAAAACATCGAAAACGAGCCAGAAGATTTCTACAGAGTCTGATGAGCCACAAAGAAAAGAGAAGAGGAGGAAGAAGAGGAAGAAGAAGAGGAAGAAGAAGAAGAGTGAGAGAGCAGTGAGTTCCCTGTCAGAGATACAGCAACACAACCAGAGAGGAAGAAGGCTGACAGCAGCAGGTAGAAGTACTCAGATTACTTCCGTGAGGTACTAATACCTCTCTGAAAATACTCCACTACAAGTAAAAGTCCTGCTTTTAGAGTACTTGAAGTATTTGTGTTGATGTGTCACTTTCATGTTTCCTCTCTCCTCCTCTCTCCTCCTCCTCCTCCTCCTCCTCTCTCCTCCTCCTGCTCCTCTCCTCCTCCTCCTCCTCCTCTCTCCTCTGTCTTCCTCCTGCAGTGTTAGTGAGGGTAT
>NC_133228.1:25864390-25876890 GCF_040436345.1 Pagrus major
CTGACACATTTGTTAAGGGAGTCTGGTGATGCTGTGGTGACTTTTTGTGACATATTCGTGATTTTTTTTTTTTAAATTGGCGCTTGACCTTCTTGTTGTCGTGTGTTGACATGGTGACGACGTGTGTCTGTTGAACAGGTTAAAGACATTTTCTGATTGGATTAATTGGATTGATCTACAGTAGGAAGTGTTTCCATGGTGATGTGATGAGCTAACGAGCAGGTAGAAGTTCCTCTCATGTGATGAAGGTCGTGGTGTCAGCGGGTCGGTGTGTACTAACAGCTCTGTCTCTCACATGTTGTACCCGTTAGCACATGTGTGTGTGTGTGTGTGTGCAGCAGAGCGTGACCTGTGACCGCCTCGCTCTGCTGTATCACCACAGCGACCAGATGGTGCTGCTTGGAGACCATCGCCAAGGTGACCTGCGAGCTGTTGGGTGCACCTGAGCGAGACGCCGTTCATCAAACACACGTGTGGTGGATTAAATAGAGATGAATGATCAGAGAACATGCAGATGATCCACGCAGACTTCAGCTCAGCAGATCTCTGATCAATACGTACTGAACTCTGTCAGCCCTGAGATCACATGACGCAGCTCCAGAGTCCCGGTAAAGTTGATGATGATGATCTGACGGCCTATCAGACAGCAGACAGTCAGCTGTTCGAGGCGCGAAGACTTTTATCTTGAATTGAGAATCAATCGACACAAGGTTCTGATTTCCAGCATCCAATTAAAAAGCAGTTTCTGTGAAAACCGTCACTTCATCTGAAAGATAAACAACTTTAAAGAGCCACAGCTAGCTTAGCGTTAGCCTGCAGCTAGCTTAGCGTTAGCCTGCAGCTAGCTTAGCGTTAGCCTGCAGCTCTGCACTTCCAGATTCTTCTCCAGTGTGATGAAGACGATCAGCTGAAGATATTTCAGAGATCCTCTATTGATTTGTTTGTGAAGAGGGTTCACTCTGGACAGATTAGAGGAACTGAACTTTGTAACAAACTGAAGGCTGTTTCATGTTGATTTCTGCTGAATATTATTTGAACCTTTTGTTTGAGTTCAGACTGAATTCAGCGATCTGTTGTCCTGAATGTAAAGACACATTATGAGCTGAAGGAGCAAAAGGAAGATAAAGGCAGGTTTCTTCAGTTTGTGTTTCAGTGTTTTCACAGCTGAGCTTCAATCCTCCATGAAATGAAATAAATCTCAGCAGTGAATGAAGTTTCGTCTCATCCTGCAATAACTCTGATTCCTGTTTTATTTCCCCTGCTCGCTCCTGCAGCAGAAACATCAGCTGCTGCAGGTCGACGTGGAAACATTAATTTAACTGCAGAAAACAGAGAGGAGACGAGGAAGAGACGCTTTAATGTTTTCTTCTCTAAATTATTATCTGAGTCTCTAACGTCAGCCGGTTTCTGATGAGTCGGCCTTTAAATCCTACAAACCACAGAAGAAGAAGAGCGAGATAAGAGATAAAACAAGTCAAAACACTCATCATGTTTTTATTAGTTTGGGTAAAAACTAAAAGTTCAACTCGTGTTTATTGTTTTTAATTTAATGTGATGTTTTATCACAATGAGACAGAAAGCTGTGGAAACATTATTATTATTATTATTATTATTTATTCCTCAGACACAAAGGATTTAATACACGATGCAGCTTTAAACGGCTTTATTCTAAACATGTATTTTATTACTAACACGAAGGTAATAGATTACAAGGAACAGAGTCAGCTGAGGTCAGAGAGGCCTGCTGTCTGCTGGTCCTGACCTTTGACCCCCATTACTGTGAAAACAAAGTGTCACCGACACAGATTTAATGAGGGAGGAGAGGAGGAGGAGGAGGAGGAGAGGAGGAGGAGGAGAGGAGGAGGAGGAGGAGGAGAGGAGGAGAGGAGGAGAGGAGGAGGAGGAGAGGAGGAGGAGGAGAGGAGGAGGAGGAGGAGGGGAGGAAGAGGAGGAGAGGAGGAGGAGGAGGGGAGGAGGAGGAGGAGGAGGAGAGGAGGAGGAGGGGAGGAGGAGGAGGAGAGGAAGAGGAGGAGGAGGAGAGGAAGAGGAGGAGGAGGAGAGGAGGAGGAGAGGAAGAGGAAGAGGAGGAGGAGGAGAGGAGGAGGAGGAGGAGGAGGAGGAGGAGGGGAGGAAGAGGAGGAGAGGAGGAAGAGGAGAGGAAGAGGAGGAGGAGGAGAGGAAGAGGAGGAGGAGGAGAGGAGGAGGAGAGGAAGAGGAGGAGGAGGAGAGGAAGAGGAGGAGGAGGAGAGGAGGAGGAGAGGAAGAGGAGGAGGGGGAGAGGAAGAGGAGGAGGAGGAGAGGAGGAGGAGAGGAAGAGGAGGAGGGGAGGAGGAGGAGGAGAGGAGGAGGAGGAGGAGAGGAGGAGAGGAAGAGGAGGAGGGGAGGAGGAGGAGAGGAGGAGAGGAAGAGGAGAGGACGAGGAGGAGGAGAGGAGGAGAGGAAGAGGAGGAGGAGGAGGAGGAGGAGAGGAAGAGGAGGAGGAGGAGGAGGAGAGGAGAGAGAAGAGGAGGAGGAGGAGAGGAAGAGGAGAGGAGGAGGAGGAGGAGAGGAGAGGAGGAGGAGAGGACAGGAGGAGAGAAGAGGAGGAGGAGGAGGATTGCAGGAGGAGAGGAGGAGGAGAGGAGGAGGAGAGGAAGAGGAGGAGGAGGAGGAAGACAGACAGACGACCACACACAGATAATGAAGTGAAGTGGGTCAGTGAGCTGCTGCAGCCTGGAGGAGGCAGGGAGGGTCCTGGAGGAGGCAGGAAGGGTCCTGGAGGAGGCAGGGAGGGACCTGGAGGAGGCAGGGAGGGTCCTGGAGGAGGCAGGGAGGGTCCTGGAGGAGGCAGGCAGGGTCCTGGAGGAGGCAGGGAGGGTCCTGGAGGAGGCAGGGAGGGACCTGGAGGAGGCAGGGAGTGTCCTGGAGGAGGCAGGGAGGGTCCTGGAGGAGGCAGGGAGGGACCTGGAGGAGGCAGGGAGTGTCCTGGAGGAGGCAGGGAGGGTCCTGGAGGAGGCAGGGAGGGACCTGGTCTTTAAAGCTGTGGAGGTTTCAGCAGGGATCCTCACAGATGTTTCAGAGGTCCTTGAGGAGGATCCACAGTCTTTGAAAGTTGTTTATGTACTTAAGGGATTGTAGAGGTCCATGAGGATTCTGTGAGGTTCCTTCATGAGCTTTGATGAGCCTTGAAGAGGTTCTAGTGATGGTACAAATTTCTGTGAGGAGGTTCCAGGGTTCTTGAATGTGCCTTTCAAGGTTCCTGTGGAGTTTTTAGAGTCTGTATGAGGTGTCACAGTCCTTGAAGGAGGTTTTAAGGGATGTTGTAGAGGTTACTCTGGAAGTTCTACATTTAGGGTCTTGCAGAGGTCCTGAAAGATGTGACAGTGGTCCTTGAGGAGGTCTATAAGAGGTCCTTAAAAAGTTTGCAGAGGTCCTTGAGAAGGTTCCAGGTGTTTTCCTCTCTGTAGTTGATTCTTTGTGTTATTAAAGTAGAAGTATGATGTTTTTTCTTCTCTGTCTGGTTTTCTGTTGTTTCAGAGTCAGTTCTTTATTTTCTCGTCTCCTGTTTGAATAAAACAAATGTGAATGTTTCAGATTCTCTGCAGAGAAACATTCAAACATCTGTTCTCACACATTTATCCATCCACTCTGGGTTTTGCACAACCTGAAGATAAAGACGGTTCTTCATGAGAAACACATGTAATCTGCTGTCAGTGTGAAGATCACAAACATCTGATCGCAGGAACAGTAATTATTATTAATCTGGTTCAGTATCACTGATAGAAAACTACAAACTCTGGTGTGTGTCGGGACGAACTGAGGAGAATAAGATCGCTGCAGCTCAGCAGAGTCTCAGACAGGAAGTAGTTAAAGCTGCAGGAGCTCGTGGTGCAGATGAAACATCATAAGGTGTCGACTCTCCTGCTGCGACGAGGCTCTGCAGCTGAGTGCTGCTTCACACCTGCAGACTCACACTCTCTCACACACACACACACACACTCACTCACACACACACACACTCACTCACACACACAGACACTTCACATCAGCTCTACTCTCTATAATAACATACATTATGAATCAGGCTCTGTGTATTTCCCGGAAACACTCATAATGCCCTCAGGATGTGTACAAACTGAAACAGATGAGCAGAAGTCTTCACCTGCAGCAGGTAACCTGTTGTTGCCCTCGTCGTTCTCTCTGTTTGTCTTCTTGTCATCATGTGTCCATAAATTACCCAGCATCCCGTGTGGTCGTCACACGACAGAGAGCGTGTGTGTGTCTCTGGTTTGAAGATAACGAGCCTGAAACACATCAACATGCATGATTCAACATGTTCATGCTAACACATGCTAATTCACACACGCAGCACACACATGATCACAAACAGAGCTATAAATAAAACACAGCGAGGATTAACATGAACAATATCAGCCTGAATCTGAGCTGCTGAACAGAAACACAGCAGGATTCATCATGAAGTCCAACCAACACCATTCATGACGACTCTACATGGATGTGGTCGGGCTGACAGGCTCACAAAGTACCGACCCAATCAGTAGAATAAATGTCAGGAGTGTTCGTTTCTGCAAACCACAGAAAAGTTGAAACGTTTCTTTATGTTCAGTCTTCAGTTTTATCTTCAGTTCAGGTCTCCTGGCTGTCTCGCCAACACCATCACCTCCACCTGCTGTCAGGAACGTCAGCTCCATAATCTCTTTGGTTCAGGTTATAGAAAGAGGCCATTTTCATTTTGTTTGTTATGTTAATTAAATCGTTTTTGTTAAATAGTGATGAAATGTAATCTTAAGGATATAAATTTACCATTTTTAACTTGTGTTGTTAATGATGTGTACAGATTAAACAATTTACAGTGCTAATAGCTTACAGCTAACGCAGCTGATGAACAGCAGATGAACAGCTGATGAACAGCTGATGAACAGCAGATGAACAGCTGATGAACAGCTGATGAATCTCTGAGGACAGAAAGCTGCAGCAGAGTCTGAAATCATTTATCATCTCTTCTTTTTCCATCACTCAGACGATGTAAAGTAACTCCTGCTCGTCTCTGTGTTGTTGTCGTGTCAGCTGGTGCTGCTGTGGGCCGACGCTCTCCTTCTTCTGATTGGAGCTGAGTGTTACAGAGCGTGTCTGCTGTAATGGAGGCCTGATGTTGAGATGCTGCAGGCTGATGGCTCTCAGCCTGTTGGTTTATATCCTGAGGGAACACACACACACGCACACACACACACACACACACACACACACACCCACAGCTTCTTTATCTCTGCATCAAAACGCTGATCGATCACTCAGACTTTTATCCTCAGACCAGATCTGCTGATTAAAGTCTGAGCTGAGCTCACAGTGTAAATCACTGTGGGAACAAAGACGAACTGTAATATAAACCTCCAACAAACATCATTATAACCTTTAATAAACCTGCAGACAGTTCAAATCATTGTCCACCTCCAGTGTCCGGACGTCTCCTGTAGACACACAGTACAGAACAGTTCTGATGCTCCCGGTCGCTTCAATAAGTGCTGTGAATGTTTCTTTATGTTCAGTGTTCAGTTTCATGTCTGTGGTTCTGGTTCAGTTCGGTTCAGACACGGATTATAAAAAACATCATGTTGCATCTTTAAAGACCTGCTAACGTCCCGACGACCCGTCTCACACTGTGGTCCGGCTCGGTGGCGTCATGTGAACGAAACAATGATTTAAATAATAAACGGCCAATCAGACGTCACTCTTCTCACCTGGACTCACACGTGATCTCCACCCACGTAACCACGGATGAACTGAAGCATCATGGTCACCGTGGGAACCGATCATCTCCTTGACGACTCCCGCTCCTCCTCCTCCTCCTCCTCTTCCTCCTCCTCTCTGCAGGTTGGCCTCTCTTCACCTCCTCTGTGTCGTTGAAACATAATTATTTATCAGGCGGAGTGCTGCGGCGTCCCCGTCCCCGTCCCCGTCCCCGTCCCCAGCGTGTCTCTGCCCTCATTAGTTGATCAGGTTAGTGGAGACAGATGAGTCCCATCAGCTGCTCGTTACTGCGCCTCCTTCAGCTGCTTTAATCAAACTGTTTCATCACATGAGTGTTTCCTCCTCTGACAGCTCAGCTCTCATGTTTCTGTCCTGTGACTGGACGTCTCTTCAGCTGCACAGTGTGACCACCACACCTCTGATACAACTCCCTGATATTAATATTTGATACCACGGAGAAAAACTGAAATTCAGATCTGTATTAAAAGATAAATATAAGAAGGCCCGTGTTCTGTGTGCAGAACCACAGCGTCTTAGTTGATCAGAACTGTGGCTCTGAAAGCATTTCATAGATTCAGTATCGACGTGCTGCAGCTTCCTGAAGCTCTGATCATCTTCATTCTCATCACACATGAACAACACGTGATCTCTGAGCCGTTATTCTTCTTCTGTGACCTCTATCAGCCTCAAATCAAGAGAAGAAGAAGAAGAAGAGGATGAGATGAAGAGGCGAGGAGGCTTTCAGATTAAGGTCCACTCTCTGTGGCAGCGCTGCTATTTATCAGGACTTAAGTCAGCCAATGACAGCGCGGCGCCTCATCACGGAGCTATTAGAGAGCGAGGAGATTAGCTGTGATGTGCTGCGAGCTCTCTGCTAATGTGACGGCTCGTATCACAACATCAGTGAGGACAATCTGCAGAGCTGAAGACAAAGAGAGAAGCTTCATCATCACGAGCTTCATCATCACGAGCTTCATCATCACGAGCTTCATTACAGATTCCAGTAAATCACAACATTTCTACGAACCACAGAAAAGTAAAACTTCACTTAGCTTCAGTTTCTCTGCTGATGATTTGATGAGACACAAGAACACGTGGTTAGTTTCAGGAGAACTTCACATTTTGGGCTTAATCAACTGGTTCTGGCTCCACAAACACGTCTGGAAAATGTCCCGACGCTTCGTCTCAGACAGTGGCATCTGGTTCGGCAGCCATGTTGCCCAGCTGTAACTCACCACCATCTTGTGAAATGCTGACATTATTCTGGTGACTGGGCCTCTTTTGTCTCGACTCATCTGAGGGTCCAGTTCACAGGTTTTCTGGCGCTTTGGGTCCAACACATGATCTTCTTCAGTATTTAAAAATAGCCATTGTTACTTCTGAAGGTTAAAGATGTTTGAAGGTCAAAAAAGCTGAAAGTAGTTTTAATATTCAGTAGATTTTCTTTCTGTAATAAATGATTGACAGGACTGTCCGAGGCTCGTTCTGCAGGCAGGAAGTCACCGAGTTTCTCAGGTAGTTTTCAGATTCACTGGTGAACTTTGAAAAGTCACAGAAACATGTTGGGAACACTGAACACAGTCTGGAAGGAAATATGTGCATTATTATTCAGATTTCTGTGCTGCTGTCCTCACAGAGCTCTGACATATTATTCTACAGCAGGTCTCTGCAGCGAGCTGCACAAACATGAGTCCACACTGAAATATGAGAAGCAGCACAGCTCAAACACACAAACAGCACAGTCAGCTGCTCGCTTCATTGCATCAGAACAAGTTAGAAGAAGTTCTGGTCGGTTTTCCTCCTCTGTTCAGAAACATGCTGTATAATAAAGCTTAGTATTATTAAATGTGTTTGGTAGAGGGAGTGTGAGAAGTCCTTCTGGGACAGAAACAACAAACCTGAAGAAAAGTCTGTAAATGAGCGCTAACAGTTGTTAGCATAGCAGCAGAGTGAGTCTCCTGGCAGCTCATTAAATCAGTCTCCTCCTGAGAGGAAACACGTGATGTGATTGGCTGTAACTGAAGAGCCCGGTCTCATAACTCGTCTTCAGAGTGCTGATGTCAGTTTAATATCAGTCTCCTCCGTCGACACTGAAGCTCTTCACCTCAAACTGGCACGCTCAGAAACCACAACTCCCAGCAGGCCGAGCCATTATGTGATTAAAGAGAGCTGAAGCAGAGCCGGCTGATCCTCCAGTCACAGCTGAGCTGGAATTTAACCCACAGACAGTTCAATTATTCACATCACAACATCACGTCACGTGACGTCATGTCATGATACAGGACGATACAGGACAATACAGGACGATACAGCACGATACAGGACGATACAGCACGATACATCACGATACAGCAAATCACAGAACGATACAGCACGATACATCACGATACAGCAAATCACAGAACGATACAGGACGATACAGCATGATACAGGACGATACAGCACGATACAGGGCGATACAGCACAATACAGGACGATACATCACGATACATCACGATACAGCAAATCACAGAACGATACAGGATGATACATCACGATACAGCACGATACAGGACGATACATCACGATACATCACGATACAGCAAATCACAGAACGATACAGGATGATACAGCACAATACAGGACGATACAGCACGATACAGCACGATACAGCAAATCACAGAACGATACAGGATGATACAGCACAATACAGGACGATACAGCACGATACAGCACGATACAGCACGATACAGGATGATACAGCAAATCACAGAACGATACAGCACGATACATCACGATACAGGACGATACAGCACGATACAGCATGATACAGGACGATACAGCACGATACAGCATGATACAGGACGATACAGCACGATACAGCACGATACAGGACGATACAGGACGATACAGCACGATACAGCATGATACAGGACGATACAGCATGATACAGGACGATAGAGCACGATACAGGACAATGCAGGACGTCTCCACACAGATTACACTCAGCATGTCACCTGGAGGCACTCAGGGGATGTAACAGTTAATGAACTACTCTGAGTACACATTCAATATATTTCTACTTTACTCGAGTATTTGCATTTTCTGCTACATTACACCTCTACTGCACTATATCTGACACTAATATTGTACTTTACTAGTAACTAATTACTTTGAGGACCCTGTGTGTAGATGCTTCTGATGTTTAATATTTGTGATAAACTGAAGGATGATCATAAAATGATCCTGCTTCTTATTGAATCTACTCTTTAAAAACCCTCTTATATGATGTGATGTCACTTCCTGCTCTGTATGAAACAAACCCGTCCATCACTGGGACAAACAGACTCCATGTTTCTACACAAAGACACAAAGAAGTTCATGTAGAACATTTGCTGAATTTACAAGAAGGAACAAATAAGTCAGAATCAGTCAGAGACAGAGTTTCACACAGTTTATAAAGTGTCTCCAACTCAACAACTCACTAAACTGACACATTTGTTAAGGGAGTCTGGGGACAAAGAAGTCGCCTATATTAGTTTCCATGATCTCGATGTGCTTCACTGAATGTAAATTACACGTTGGTCTCTGTTAACCTGCAGATGTTAGTGAACACACTGTTCACCAGACTCCCTTAACACATGAAGTGATTTTAAGAGTTGTTGAGTTAAAACAAACTTTCTAACGTAGTGAAACTCTGACAGATTCTGAATCATTGTCTCCTTCTTTTAAATTCAGCATTAAGTTTGAAGGATTCAGGGTCAGTTGGTCACTTTGGATGAGCAGCTTGTTTGTAATTGGTGGACATTTCGACCTCCCTCCATCTTGTAAAACACAGTGGCTGTGTCCGAAATCACTCCCTGCTCCCTACACAGTGCACTACACAGTGAGTACGCCATTCTGTAGTGCTGTCCGAATGTCTAGTGGGAACTATTATACCTTATATAGCGGACTCAAAGTATCCCACAATGCAATATTTACCATCATGCATTGCGCTATTTTTTGAGCTATTTTTAACTTATTTATTCATGTGTGTGTTTATGAGCTGCTGGACACCTGAATCTCCCCTAAGGAATGAATAAAGTATCTATCTATTTATCCATCGATCTAATCTGACTCGAGAACAAAGTTGTGCCAGTCTGTTTCCACAGGAGGGGGTGTAGTCTGACAATACCAGTGAATTATTGACACTGACGACACATTAATGATTTAGATGACTTGTTTAAATGTAAAATCCTTCATCTTTACACTTACAATCTGACGACGTCTCGCTAGATTAGCAAGAGCTGCAAATCTCACTCTTCTTCGTCTTGTTTGTTATATTCTTACTCTCCTTCTGATAAAATCATCTGGATGATGGTGAGTAAGAACAGATAAATTATGTTTGGTGGCATTTTGGGGAGCTCTGAGACTCGTATGCAATTGCGAGGTAAATGGGGTCTAACTGTAGCTCTGTGATCGCACGGTACAAGATAAAGATAAAAGATAAAGAGACAAAAGATGTGGCGCGAAAATGGTGTGTATATATACACATACATGTATATAGTATATATATTTTAAATATAATCGGGATGTACATTAAAATGCTTGTGTTTTGACTCAATATTAACTATTTTTAAATGCTCATTTTAATATATATTTAAGTATTTATTATGGATAGTCCACAACTGGAGTTGATGTATGACGTTTCAACTGTGCGACAGCAGCGACGTCATTAACTCTCTCTTTCTGCCGATGAGCTGCCTGTATAGTCCACTATGTTGGACTCCCTCTGCAGGGACTAGGGAGCAGGGATGAGTGAGTGGTTTCAGACTCAGCCAGAGTGTTTGGACGAGGATCAGCTGTTGATCACAGTTGTTTATAACGACTTCATTCTTCAGCTGATTTGGAGTTTCAGCCTGAAACTCCTCCAGAGGAAGATGAATGACTCGATTTAAAGTGCTGAGAAAATCATTAACACTGCTGTGTGTGTGTGTGTGTGTGTGTGTGTGTGTGTGTGTGTGTGTGTGTATGTGTGTGTATGTGTGTGTGTGTTGTAGGCTTTCTCTTCTTCAGTCAACAGTTTTGTTGCTGTTTAAGACAATACGTTGAATATGAGCTGATGCAAATGAAGTCAGATGTAGATTGGACGAGGGACCGAGGGACTGCAGTGTGTGTGTGTGTGTGTGTGTGAGCAGCCTGTATGTGTGTGTCCTCTGTGTTTAATTAACTCTGTAACCCCCTCCCATTATATTCACACACACATCATCATCATCATCATCATCATCATCTTCTTCTTCTTCTTCTTCTGCTTCTTCTTCTGCTTCTTCTTCTTCTTCTTCTTCTTCTTCTTCTCCTTCTTCTTCTGCTTCTTCCTACTAGGAGGAGGAGGAGGAGGAGGAGGAGGAGGAGGAGGGTCTGTGTATAAACCATCTTTATCTCAATATTCAAGTTCATCTCCTCCCCCTCTCTCTCTCCCCCTCCCCCCTCAGTCATATCACATCGGGCCCGAGGGCGTCTCGCTGCAGGGAGTCCGTCAGTGTCTCTGAGGACTTGCAGCAGATCCTGGTTCAGTCCATAAAGACCGAGCAGCTCGTTTCTCCATCAGGTTATTTATAGCTGCGTGTGAACAAAGGTTCAGTGTCAGCGCTCACACACAGGCTGATATATACATATATATATTTGTGTATATATATATATATATACACATATATATGTATATATACACATATATATATATATATATATATATATATATCTTCATCATGTTAGAGATCTCAGGCTGTCCTCACACAGTCACTCCTTCATACGTCCTCTTATATTTGATACTTGTTTCATCCTGTGCAGGAGGTCCACTTTATTTTTTTATTGTTTTTCATCTTTTTTCCTTCTGTTTTTAAATCAGTTCAGATATTAATGAAAGTAACCTGGTAGAAACACAGGAGATCCTAAATATGGTGTCCATCAGTCAGAACCCTGTCTGGTTCTGTTTCACATGTTCAGTTTAAATCAGACTTTTTGTTTCAGAAGAACAGATTTTAAATCAAACAAAGAGCCGAACTTTAACCATCCAGATGTCTCCAGATTTAAATGTGTTAAAACAAAACAGCTTTTTATTTTTTTCTCCACTTGTTTATTAGCTTTCACAACTGAAGAAGAAATATTATAAAGTAAAGATAAAAACACTGTTTTATTGTTTAAGAAGTGAAGTCGGTTTGATTCTCATAAACACCGTCTGCTCAAACAGCCTGGGTTCAAATGTTTGTACCGAAGCCCTCAACATATATCCCATAATAACATATATCACATAACATATATATATATACAAATATAAATATGTATATAAAGTTTGTCCTTGTGAAAATGATCCTGATGTCTCAAGAAAACAACATTTGTTCAGGGCTTCCATATCTGTGTGCTTATTGACAGACATAACTAATAAATGAGCTAATTAGCCTGCTAACAAAACGAGCAAAGGGCCAGAATGAGGTCGTTAAGGGGCCACATGTGGGCCATGGACCGCCAGTTGAACCGTCTCTGGTTCATCTGATGGACGTTTGCAAATGAAACAGGAACTTTAGTGTCTTTAAACTTCAGCGACCAATCAGCTGCTGAGGCGTCGAGAGAAAACTGTGACATTAATTAATAAATCACTCAATAAAGAGGAAAATAACAGGAAGTCTAAAACGTCTCAACAACTAAACTAAGAATATTGAAAATCAGTTTCCTCCAACACGATCAATCAGTTTCCTCCATGATCGATGATCTGTCAGCTGACCTTTGACCTCATAAAC
>NC_133228.1:25879390-25904390 GCF_040436345.1 Pagrus major
TCCATTCAGACTCTTACTCATCCTCCTGTCGGAGGAGGAGGAGGAGGAGGAGGAGGAGGAGATGGAGCGAAGATAACAGAAAATAAATGGAGTCCTGGGGGAAGAGAGAAGAAGTGGAGTTGTGTCTCATCCTGGAGGACGAGAAAATAAATCTAATTTTCCGTCTCGTCCCTGTGAGGCTGTGAAACACTTCGAATGTAACTAATTGAAAAGCCAGATTATGTGTCGGCCCTGAGCTGCAGCGCTGACCTCTGACCCCGGCAGGCGGCCGCCGGGTTTCCAGCCGTGAAAATCCCCCTAATGAGCTGCTGTGAGTGTCGGAGCTCACTGTCCCTCTGTTGGCTGACTAATGACTGTAAACTGGTTTTAAACAGTCGCCGTCATGGAGGCAGATCAGCTCTCAGCCCTGCAGCCACGTCACCTCCTTTAAACCTCAGCAGGGTTCAGTGAAATCAAACCGTTTCTAAAAAAGTTTATCTGATTCAAATGATTTTTCTTTTGTTCCAACACCTCCTCACACCTGAGCGACTGAACAGCGAGGTGATGTATTTGAGGAGGTGGAGAATTAAACTTCACTGAGCTCCTCAGTCATACTGCTTTTCCACCAACATCAGCGGGTCGACACGGGTTTTTTAAATGTGGGTCAACCGCTAAAAATCACCTATTGACCACATTCCCACTTCCCTCAGGTGAAGCAGCCCGTCTGTGATTCTTATCTGAAGCGTCACTGCAACACAAGAGAAAACAACAACAGACTCATTGTGAAACAAGCGTCTGTAAAGCGCTGGATACATTCTTTAGAGCGTCACCACCCCCGAGACGCGACCCGTTTACTGTCAGAATCTGATCCATTCAGTCCAGTAACATTTGGAAAGTCTAGCAGAGCCGCACGATTAAATTATTTTATCCCCCTTCAAGTTAGCTGGGCGCTAAACAGGAAGTTAGCCGGCTCGGTCGGTGATCCAGGTGTTTTCACAGCCGGGAGGTCGAACTTTTTTGTCTTCAGAACTTCACTGAGCAGCTTTCATAGGATGAACATGGCTCCGCCTCCACCGCTGAGTCCAGTAATAAAACCTCCTTCAATAGACGCATCGCAAATTCCTCTTTATTTACGCCTCACCACCGGATGTTGATAACGTCATCACCCGGGTCCAACCCGGGTTTAGATCAAAGCCGAGGTGATAAAAACCTGGTTCTGCTGCAGAGTCAGCTGACCCGGGTGTAAATGCAGAGTTCACAAACACATTCACATTGGACACAAAGCTGATCTTAGTGGGTTTAAGTGGGATATTTGACCAGTGGAGACAGGATATAATTTAACTTATGGTTCAGGATGAAACTACAGGCTCTGCTCTGTGATAGACAGACGTGATCAACTCATCAATTCAATTTAAACTTCTTTATTTCAGCACCGACGTTGTTAAACTTTCAGATTCCAGAGTTCAACAGAAAACAGCCTTCAGTGACTCAACACTGGTACCAGTCAGCTGATCGTCTTCATCAAATCATTCAATCATTCAGTCATTAAATTAAATGTATTATTATTATCACACGGGGGAGGGTCTGGAAGTAAGGCTGCAGGCTAATGCTGAGCTAGCTGCAGGCTAATACTAAAATAGCTGCAGGCTAATGCTGAGCTAGCTGCAGGCTAATGCTGAGCTAGCTGCAGGCTAATGCTGAGCTAGCTGCAGGCTAATGCTGAGCTAGCTGCAGGCTAACACAGCATCGGTGTCCCTCTGGACTTTCCTTTCATGTCAGGCACCTGGAGGATTTTGTTTTGTTTGGTCATATTTCACGCTGTGTGATTGGTCGGTACATTAGCCTGCGGAGTATATCCTCTGGTTACCATGGAGACGAAAAAATAGAAAATGTTGCCTAAATTTGTGTGTGTGTGTGTGTGTGTGTGTGTGTGTGTGTGTGTGTGTGTGTGTGTGTGTGCTGAGCTGGATTATCATGTATTGTGTTGGCTGCAGGGCCAAAGGATCAGACATGGTGATTAAACTGCCACTGGAGGCTTTTTGGGTCTTTAATCTGTTCAAACAGAAAGTGAACAAACAGCCAACACACACACACACACACACACACACACTCTGAGGTATTTTATCTCCACATGAAGTGAGTCTTTGTTTGAAGGAATCAGAGGAAGTTTCATCTCAAAGTTTCTAGTTTTGTGCAGAGTGAGACGTCGCAGGGTTCAGAGATGGTAGAGTGAGAAGCGTCTGAGTGACAGAGATGTATTGAGCCGAGTGAGTGAGCGGGCGAGTCACACAGGCAGACTACAGAGAGAGAGAGAGAGGGGAGGGGGCGGGGTCAGTTCTCTGACAGGTGAGATAAATCAGATGGATGGAGGCGGAGTCAACTCTTATTACCTGTCAATCACCAGCTGATCAATGACCACTAAAACATCTCAGCTGCAGCTGTTTGTGAATAAAACTGGATTATTTACAAGTCCTCAGGGAGCTGCAGCGTATCCCAGCATGCACTGCAGAGCTGGAAGGTTTATTAAAGGAGCAGTAACAGAAACAGTCAATTTAAAACTGTTCTGTTTATATACTGTGTTTATATATACTGTGTTTATATACTGCGTTTATATATACTGTGTTTATATATACTGTGTTTATATACTGCGTTTATATATACTGTGTTTATATATACTGTGTTTATATACTGTGTGTATATAATATCTGTCATTAACATATGGTTAACCAAAACACTGGGTTTAAAGGAATAGTTCACACAGACATGTAACCTCAGCCATCATCTCCTCCTGATGATATAAAGTCAGGCTCAGCCATCATCTCCTCCTGATGATATAAAGTCAGGCTCAGCCATCATCTCCTCCTGATGATATAAAGTCAGGCTCAGTCATCATCTCCTCCTGATGATATGAAGTCAGGCTCAGCCATCATCTCCTCCTGATGATATAAAGTCAGGCTCAGCCATCATCTCCTCCTGATGATATAAAGTCAGGCTCAGCCATCATCTCCTCCTGATGATATAAAGTCAGGCTCAGCCATCATCTCCTCCTGATGATATAAAGTCAGGCTCAGTCATCATCTCCTCCTGATGATATAAAGTCAGGCTCAGTCATCATCTCCTCCTGATGATATAAAGTCAGGCTCAGCCATCATCTCCTCCTGATGATATAAAGTCAGTTAGCTTGTCCCGGTCCAAAGCTCCTGAGCTGCACATGTAAACACCAACACGCCCCTGAGACAGAGAGCCCCCAGGCTGGACCACAAGATGCAAGCTAACTGAGCTAACTAGCTAATGGCAGCTCTAGTTAGCAGCAGTTAGCGGTAACCTTGGTAATATGCTGCCTCTTACATATTGCACCTTTTAAAAATAAAAAACATGTCTCTGATCAGTTCCTGCAGACTGTGATTACAGCAGACGAGCTGATGTTTCCCAGCTGCTTCAGCTGTTTACTGAAGACAAACTACTTCCTGTTTTGTGTCTGGACATAAATCATCTTGAGGTTACGACATGAGCCTCATAAATTTGTACTCTGAGGATTTGATATTGATCCAGCAGGGGGCAGAGGAGGCCAGCAGCAGAACGTTTTGATCTGAAGAAGAAGAATCTCGGATTTAATCGTCGTCCTCGTCGTCTCTCTGCTGCGTCATCGTTAACGTTAAATAAACACTCCATCACTGACAGCGGCGGCCATTTTGTGTCCAGTGTCAGTTTGGCGTGCTCTTCGATCCAAACGATGACAGATGAAGTGTTCAGAGCTGCAGCTCAGGTCCAGTTACCTCAGATCGATTGATCAATAGAGCCCCGCTGGTGATGTCATCGATCAGCTGGTGGTCCTGCGGGGACGACTGGACGGACCAATCAGAGGTTAAAGCTGCAGACACCTAGCTTTGTGTTTGGACGTCTGACTGCAGATGTTCACTCTGCTTCAGAGACAGTTCACGTCTTCACGTTCACGTCTTCACGTTCACGTCTTCCCGTTCACGTCTTCACGTCTTCTGTTCTTAAAGATTTTCAACAAAACTTTGATAGTTTGAAACTTTCTGCTGATCTCATCTTAAGAACCAGGCGGCTACTCACATTAGCATTAACTCACATTAGCATTGACTTGTTTCCCAGCTCCAGCTGATAATATCTTACAGGAAGTTGTCATTTTAGTAAAATCAACATCCATCAACTAAAAGTGAGAATCAGTTTTTGTTTGTTTCTGTCTGAACTCATGTTGTTTCAGATAACGAGACAGATTTAATGAATAATAATGAAAAGAGTGACGCTGCAGAATAAAACCAGCCGACAGCTGCAGACTGATTCTCTGTCAGACCGTCTCCTCCTGGAGTTTCCTCCTCGTCTTCTCTTTATCTGAGCCGAGGTCCACACAGTGTCAGTGTGTGTAACTGAAGTGTGAGTTTGTAATTAAGACGTGAGGTGAGATAAGCTGAGAGGTGAGCAGGTAGATTCTCTGTGAGAGTAGACAGTTTGTTATCTGTCTGCAGGACTGAAGGATTAATCATGTAAAGACGGAGGACAGAGAGGACGGACTAGGACAAGTCGGTCCATCTGATACGAGCCGGAGACGCTGTTAAACCAGTTCCTGGTTCAGTCTGCTGACATAAACCTGAACCCAGATCAGATGGAGACGGTCCGGTCCTGCTGGTATCAGATTGAACTGTGGGATGTGTTGATCGTCCTACTATCTAATGTTCACCGAGGAACGTCAGAACAAACAGGGAGGCTGGAGAACAGGTGGAGAACGTCAGGATTCAACTGTCCTCCAGGACAGAACAGACGCTCTTCGTCCAGCAGGAAAGACAGACTGTTTTTAAAAAAGACGTGGTCATTGAGCGATTCTACAGGTTCTGTAGGAGCTTCCAGAGACGGTATTTAGGGTTTCTTTAAGAGGTTCTAGTGGTAACTGATGGAGGCCGGTCCATGTTGTCAGTGAGGATGCTGTAGCAGCTGTGTTCCCAGTGGACAATGACAAGGTTCTGCCAGTAACTGAGACGGTCCTAGTTCTCCTTTAAGAGATTCCAGTGTACTTTTAAGAGGTTCTACTCATCACTTGGGTGGTTCTACTGGTCATTGTGGGAGGTTTGGTGGTCCTTTAGGAGGTTCTAGGGGACATTGAAGAGGTTCTAGTTGTCTTTTAGAATGTTTCAGGAGGTTCCAGTGGTATTGTATGTGGTTCTAATGGTTTTCTAATAGGCTTTAGTGGACAGTTGGCTCTTTTGGTCACCTATACATCCTATAGTGGTTACGGTGGTTATGATTTTCAAGAGGTTCCTTCTGTCTTTCGGGTAATTCTAGTGGTCATTAAGGAGGTTCCAGCAGTCTAGAGATTATAGTCTATAAGAGATTATAGTGAGATTATAGTGTTTTCTGAGATTGTAGCAGAACTTTTGAAGGTAGTAGGTATTAGGGTTCTTTAAGAGGCTCTTGTAATCAATCATCATTTGTTGACATTGGGCATTTCCTTTGATGTCCTCTGCTCACACAACCTCTACGTGTCGACGCAACCTCTACGTGTGTCGACACAACCTCTACATGTGTCGACGCAACCTCTACGTGTCGACGCAACCTCTACATGTGTCGACGCAACCTCTACGTGTCGACGCAACCTCTACATGTGTCGACGCAACCTCTACGTGTCGACGCAACCTCTACATGTGTCGACGCAACCTCTACGTGTGTCGACGCAACCTCTACGTGTCGACGCAACCTCTACGTGTGTCGACGCAACCTCTACGTGTGTCGACGCAACCTCTACATGTGTCAACACACAACCTCTACATGTGTCAACACACAACCTCTACGTGTGTCGACGCAACCTCTACGTGTCGACGCAACCTCTACATGTGTCGACACAACCTCTACATCGGGATGCCCTCTGATGTCTCTGTGCAGCTGCCATCCCGGACGTTCCCAGCATGTCTTACCTACGTGACCTCGCCTCCTCTGTGCAGCGACTGTGAGATGCTTTTCCTCTCCTCCAGGATTTCTCCTGCTCTACTGACTGCATCTCTTTTAACAACAATAATAGATGTGTGGTATATTTAGTCACATGATTTCACACTTACATTTGTGGTTGTATTTCCCTCCAAGTTAACACAATTCAGTAGTTTAATCATCAATTCAATCAATAGGTGCATGTTCAATCAACTAGTGCAGAGCAATACATGTTTTAACCATTCATTTGTGATTCATTCACATTTGATTAGATCCTTTAATATCTCAGTACCTGTTACCAGTTGTCATTAACCACTAACTACTGACTTATGGTTATATGGTGATATTACACTACAGTACTCACGTGGTTCTAGCAGTCTTCTAAGAGGTTCTAGTTGTATTTCTTCTTCTAATAGTTTTGGATGAGATTGTAAGGATCTTTCAAGAGGTTCCTTTGTTTGTGGTTGTCTGCGCTGGATCAGAACCTTTTGTGTTTTGTTCTCATGATACAGCGAGAACACGTCGACTTTATTCTCATTCACATAGAAACTGACTGAAACCTGCTGCTGGTCAACGTGTGTGTGCGTGCGTGTGTGTATGTGTGTGTGCGTGCGTGCATGCGTGTGTGTGTGTATGTGTGCGTGCGTGCGTGTGTGTATGTGTGCGTGCGTGCATGCGTGTGTGTGTGCGTGCGTGCGTGCATGCGTGTGTGTGCGTGTGCGTGCGTGTGTGTGTATGTGTGCGTGCGTGCGTGTGTGTATGTGTGCGTGCGTGCATGCGTGTGTGTGCGTGTGCGTGCGTGCGTGTGTGTGTGTGTGTACGCTGGCAGGATCAGATTCATGTTTAAACATGGAGTTTTGATGTGAGTTGAGATCTAAAGAGTGACGTTTTGGAGGCAGCTTACATCACGAACCACCACTGTTCGCCCCGCCCCTCTGTGTGTGTTTTTGCGCGTGTGAGGTGGTGTGTGTGTGTGTGGTGTGTGTGTGTGGGGGGGGGGGGGGGGGGGGGGGGGCTGCACAGAGTGACTGGGCGTGTCTTACCTGCTCCTGGAGCCCCGCCCAGAATCAAGCCATTTTTTGAATTTCCAGCCTAGATGCACCTCAGCCAGTTACTCTTTAATTATGAATATAAACTGTTCATAACCCTGTATGTTGTCAGAGCGGCCTCCATCACATCAGCGTGAACAGCCTCTTAGTGTTAAACACACACACACACGCACACACACACACACACACACACACACACACACAGTACATTGAATATGCTAATCTATAATGAATGTGGCCTCTCATCAAGCAAGAAGCTTTTTACTCTCATATGCTTCTAAATAGCATTTGAATTAGTGTGTGTGTGTGTGTGTGTGTGTGTGTGTGCGTGCGTGTGTGTGTGTGTTTGTGAACAGGCTATTTGTCGAGCACTTCCTGTTAATGGCGCAGTGGAGAGCGAGGCGTTGTTTTGTCACATGGAAACATAAATGATTCAGAGTCAGCGAGCACGACATCACTTTATGAAGCACACACACACACACACACACACACAGAGGAGTGTTTCACACCTGATTGGCTGTTTGCAGTTGAACTGTAAAATCACTGTTTTGTTTCGTGCATGTGTGTGTGTGTGTATTTACCTTTGTGTCTTTGCTCTGCGGTCCAACAGAGGACTGTGTCTCAGAGATGATCGTCCCTCTGCAGTCAGGAGACACCTGAGAGCAGCTGTGTTCACTGGTATCGACGTCATCATGAAAAATACAAACAAACAGGAAACTAGTCCGACGGCCATGTTAGAAACCTGCTGAGACATGTCACACCTGCTGAGACACGTCACACCTGGTGAGACACGTCACACCTGCTAAGACACGTCACACCTGCTGAGACATGTCACACCTGCTGAGACACGTCACACCTGGTGAGACACGTCACACCTGCTGAGACACGTCACACCTGCTGAGGCACGTCACACCTGGTGAGACACGTCACACCTGGTGAGACACGTCACACCTGGTGAGACACGTCACACCTGGTGAGACACGTCACACCTGAAAAATACAAACAAACAGGAAACTAGTCCGACGGCCATGTTAGAAACCTGCTGAGACACGTCACACCTGGTGAGACACGTCACACCTGGTGAGACACGTCACACCTGGTGAGACACGTCACACCTGCCGAGACACGTCACACCTGCCGAGGCACGTCACACCTGCCGAGGCACGTCACACCTGGTGAGACACGTCACACCTGCTGAGGCACGTCACACCTGGTGAGACACGTCACACCTGCCGAGACACGTCACGTCACACCTGCCGAGGCACGTCACACCTGGTGAGGCACCTCACACCTGGTGAGTCATGTCACACCTGCCGAGACACGTCACACCTGGTGAGGCACGTCACACCTGGTGAGGCACGTCACACCTGGTGAGTCATGTCACACCTGCCGAGACACGTCACGTCCCACCTGCTGAGACACGTCACACCTGCCGAGACACGTCACGTCACACCTGCTAAGACACGTCACACCTGCCGAGACACGTCACACCTGCTGAGACACGTCACACCTGCCAAGACACGTCACACCTGCTGAGACACGTCCCATCACACCTGCTGAGACACGTCACGTCCCACCTGCTGAGACACGTCACACCTGCCGAGACACGTCACGTCACACCTACTGAGACACGTCACACCTGCCGAGACACGTCACACCTGCCGAGACATGTCACGTCACACCTGCTGAGACACGTCACACCTGCCGAGACACGTCACGTCACACCTGCTGAGACACGTCGCGTCACACCTGCTGAGACACGTCACACCTGCCGAGACACGTCACGTCACACCTACTGAGACATGCCACACCTGCTGAGACACGTCACACCTGCTGAGACACGTCACACCTGCCGAGACACGTCACGTCACACCTGCCGAGGCACGTCACACCTGGTGAGGCACGTCACACCTGGTGAGTCATGTCACACCTGCCGAGACACGTCACACCTGCCGAGGCACGTCACACCTGCCGAGACACGTCACGTCACACCTGCCGAGGCACGTCACACCTGCCGAGACACGTCACGTCACACCTGCTGAGACACGTCACACCTGGTGAGGCACGTCACACCTGGTGAGTCATGTCACACCTGCCGAGACACGTCACACCTGGTGAGGCACGTCACACCTGGTGAGTCATGTCACACCTGCCGAGACACGTCACACCTGCTGAGACACGTCACACCTGCCAAGACACATCCCGTCACACCTGCTGAGACATGTCACGTCCCACCTGCTGAGACACGTCACACCTGCCGAGACACGTCACGTCACACCTGCTAAGACACGTCACACCTGCCGAGACACGTCACACCTGCCGAGACACGTCACACCTGCTGAGACACGTCACACCTGCCAAGACACGTCACACCTGCTGAGACACGTCACACCTGGTGAGTCACGTCACACCTGCCAAGACACGTCACACCTGCTGAGACACGTCCCATCACACCTGCTGAGACACGTCACACCTGCCGAGACACGTCACACCTGCCGAGACACGTCACGTCACACCTGCTGAGACACGTCACGTCACACCTGCTGAGACACGTCACACCTGCCGAGACACGTCACGTCACACCTGCTGAGACATGCCACACCTGCTGAGACCCGTCTGTCCATCTGTCCATCTGTCTGTCTGTCCATCAGTCCACCAGACCGTCTGTCCATCAGTCCATCTGTCTGTCTGTCCACCTGTCCACCAGAGGAACAAAGTGAAACGTCCAACAGGAACCCGCTCAGTTTGTGAAAATATCTTTTTTTTTGGAGGAGAAAACATGAGCTTTTATTGGATCTGACAACGTTTTTCTGCTCGTGTCTGTCAGGAGCAGAAAGTGCTGACAGAGGACGACCTGACACACACACACACACACACACACACACACACACACACACACACACACACACACAGGCGTCTCTGTGGGGTTCATGTGGTCGATACAGTGAAGGTGTGTGATGATGATGATGATGATGAAGGTGACCGTGAGGAAAGACGAGCTCACCTTCGTCTCTGCAGCGAACGCGTTCTGAATAACTGTCAACAGCTGTATTATGGTGCTTTTATTCTGAAAGAGCAGCAGGAAATCCTGTCAAAGCTCCAGAGTTACTGAGGGATCAGGAGAATAAAACCACAGAAGAAGAGAAGAGTTTTCTTTACTTCTTCATCTGTCTGATAAACTGACCTCTGACTGGACCTGCAGACACTGTGTCACCTGTACATGTGTAGGAAGAGGAAGAGGAAGAGGAAGAGGAAGGAGAAGAAGGAGAGGAGGAGAAGTAGAGGAGGAGGAGAAGGAGAGGAGGAGAGGAGGAGAAGTAGAGGAGGAGGAGAAGAAGAAGAAGGAGAGGAGGAGAGGAGGAGGAGAAGGAGAGGAGGAGAGGAGGAGAAGTAGAGGAGGAGGAGAAGAAGAAGAAGGAGAGGAGGAGAAGGAGAGGAGGAGGAGAAGAAGAAGAAGGAGAGGAGGAGAAGTAGAGGAGGAGGAGAAGAAGGAGAGGAGGAGGAGAAGGAGAAGAAGGAGAGGAGGAGAAGGAGAGGAGGAGAAGGAGAGGAGGAGGAGCGATGATGACCGATCAGGACGTCAACATCAATGCATCAACACGATGATCTGAGTGTGTGTGTGTGCGGTGTGTGTTAATGAGCGCACACACACACACACACACACACACACTGAAAACTATCCTTGATGAAGGACACATTCACATGACAACAGAAACACACACACACCTGTACTCTGAGTTTGTGTCTCTAATTTTGTATGCTTGACTGTAAGACAGACACACTCACACACACACACACACACACACACACACACACAAGGTCGTGGGCTCTGATTGGCTGAGTGCGACACTGTGACTCAGGTTTGAAGGTTTGTAGGAGGAGACGAGGTGATCAGTCACCGACACACACTTCAGCATCACCTTGGAGACACATGAGAGGAGACACACACACACACACACACACACACACACGCGCGCACACACACTCACTATTATCTAAAGGAACAGTTCACCCACAAAGTAAAATTCAGTCATTATCTCGCCCTCATGCTGATGGAAAGTCAGGAGAAGTTTGGTCCACAAAACATTTCAGCTGCAGGAACATTTGCTGAATTTACAAGAAGGAACAAATAAGTAAGAATGTGTCAGAGACGAGTTTCACAGTTTATAAAGTTTGTTTTAACACAACAACTCTGAAAATCACTACATTTGTTAAGGGAGTCTGGTGATGACCTGCTCCTGTGATGGTGTGTGTGTGTGTGTGTGTGTGTGTGTGTGTGTGTGTGTGTGTGTGTTGGTAGACAGATCTACAGTTAATTAAACCATTTTTAAATGAGTGTGTATGTTTGTATGTGATGAGACCAGAGACGACATCATGTTATTCTTCAGTATAAAATCAGATCATACATGTCTGAATATTTCTGTTCAGAGTAAAGTTTGTGTATTTATTCTGACCTGATGGAGACAGAGACCCTCTGAGACTGTCCTCCTCCATCTGACCATGTGCACGCTGAGCATGCTGGGTAACGCAGGCCGACGATCAGACACACTGTGAGTGATAATAATGAATGAGACGTTTTTAAAGTAGGCCAGAGAGAGGACGCAGCCTCCAGAGACCACAGGTTCAGACTGTGGATGTGTTTACAGTGAGGTGACGCAGGTCTCTGGCTCCTCCGTGTGGCCGCTGGGTGAACTGCAGCTTCATCCAGACACACTGAAACACTGAAACGCTGCGTCAGCTCTGTTTTCTGCTGATAGACTGAAAATGTGAATTTAGTTTAAAGCTGTATTTTCTGTCAGCAGCAGATTGATGGCCAGTATTCACACACACAGTTTGAGTGCAGACGTGTTGGACGTCAACAGACTCGTCGTCCTGCAGAGATTAACTCTTTAATCTGCTTCAGGTTTAACTCCAGACTACAGAATTTGTTTCATCAAGTCAGACGAGGAAAAGTTCAACATGAGCCAAGAAATGAAGAAATAAGAATGAAACTCATAATAAATAATATAAAGTATGTTTCTATAATGACACACGTCTCAGATTAAATAAAGAAGCAGCTGTTTGATAAAAGTTACATTTAAAACATAAAATGAGATTTTATCTAACGATTAAGTATTTTATGTAATTATCCTCAGACTTGTACTTAAAGGAACTTGGGGCAGGATTTGTGAAAAAATAAACATGCATTTTAAGTTTTTTAATGCTAATGGGTGATGAAGCGTTCAAAACCAAAAAGAATGAGCCCACCCACGCATCTCTGCACTGCCTTCAACAGGCTGTGTGCTGCATAATGTACTGCAATTCGGTGTCCGAATTTCCCGCACAGTCCTGCGGACGTGATGTCAGATGACACTGAATGCGCGTCCTTGGATACGCGAAGAAGACAAGCGCAGTGGACCCAAACTAGTGTTTGGGTAGTAATGGATTCTGCTACAGCCAGCAAACCACCCACCACCACACAAAGTCCACTAAAAAGTCAAGTCAGACGAAGGTTTTATCAGCGGCATGTCGTGAGTCGAAACGAAATTACGACCAAAGCCGGGCTGGCACCTGAATACACATCGGATACGCGTTTGGCTCATGGAGGCAGCTTCAACTGGAATTGGGACTGAAAACAGATGCTGACATGGCTCATTTCCTAGTAACCAGGTAAAAATACATTACAGGTCATTTTTAGAGCTTGATTTGAAAATCATATGAGATCACCGAGGACTCGGAGTGACCTAACGTGCAAAGTAGCGTTAGCTGCAAACATGTAACTTAGTCACCGCTGTGTAACACTGAATAGTTACAGACTGCGCATTTTCCACGGTCCTTTAGTCTGAAACCGAATAGTTAGAAATATGTCCCTTTATATGGGACCGAAAGCCCAACCTGTTATCCGGGAGGTGACGTTAGCAGTGTGTAGGGGAGAAGGCATCAGCTGCACTGCTGTGAAGAGTTCATGCGCGCTCCCGCACCGGCTTGGCTGCAGTTACACTAACGGCCACAACGGCCGTCGTGTCACTATTGAGTCTTATTTCTTGATCCTGCCCCAAGTTCCTTTAAGTACAGTTCTTGAGTAAATGTACTTAGTTACTTTCCTGCTTGTTAATCACTTGAGTTACTGATCACATGTTCTGGTTCTGATCGTTAATGAGCAGATAAAACACAGATTCAACCTTTAACTTCAGATTCAGGACGAAAGTTTCTTTATTTTAATTTATTTTCAGTCGTTTCACTCTGAGGATGTTCTGATGTTTAGTGTTTCTGTTGGTTTCTGTCTCGTTGGTGAACTGGAGACGAGGTCTGGATGTTTTTATTGTAATTTAGATTTTTTTAATTCAAATGTATTTATTTGTGTATTTGTATTTTACATATGATGGTTTTTTGTCCCTTCAGCTCAGCTGTGACCGGAGGCTTCATGTCCATCTGATGGTTGTGAAGACGATATCTGAAGAACGTTTCAGGACAACTGTTCAGTCGGACTCGAGGACGACCTGACCTGATTATTGGCCATAACTCAATAATTAATACGATAATTAAGATAAAATTACCTATTACCTATTAAATTAAACCTAATTTAAAGAATTTCTCTCGAAGTGTCTTCAGATATCGTCTTCACACGACTCAGATGGACTGACAACCCAAAAACACGGAGCCTCCGGTCACAACGAGCGCTGACGTGGAGGGACAAAAAGTCATCATACGTGGGGTCACTGGTCTGGATGCTGTCTTTTTCATGATGGCGTGGGTTTGGTGGTTAGATGAGCGGTTCAGTGTTGATGGGGCCACTCTGCAGGTTTGTGAAGGACCTGATGGCTCCTGTAATCGCGGCGTGATGTGGCAGTGGGTGGAGCTTGATGATGATGTTGCAGTGGGTGGGGCTTGATGATGATGTGGCAGTGGGTGGAGCTTGATAATGATGTGGCAGTGGGTGGGGGCTTGATGATGATGTGGCAGTGGGTGGGGGCTTGATGATGATGTGGCAGTGGGTGGAGCTTGGCTCTCTCGGTCTCCAGGTGCCTGTCGATGCTGGTGGGGGTGGAGTACCTGGTGGTCAGGTCTCCTCGGTGGCTTTGGGATGTGTTGTTTTCATTGTGTGAAGCATTTTGTGTTTCTGTAGCTGCACAAGTGAAATTTGATTGATTGATTGATTGACGTCCTGAGTGTTGATCTGGAGTCTAACCTCTAACTGTCTCTGTGTCAGGTATGGAGACATGGTCCCGAAGACCATCATGGGGAAGATCTTCGGCTCCATCTGCTCTCTGAGTGGCGTGCTGGTCATCGCGCTGCCCGTCCCCGTCATCGTCTCCAACTTCAGCCGGATCTACCACCAGAGCCAGAGAGCCGAGAAGAGACGAGCGCAGAAGGTGACCGACACCAACTCTTTGCTCCTCTCAGGTCTCAGCTGATATCATCAGTGAACTTTAACCTGGAGAACGAGGCCGTCGTGGTGCTGACGGTCTCCATGTTGGCGTGTCAGGATGAAATGAATGTGTGTTTGTTAAGTATTGGTTGTGTCCCTGCAGCAGATCAGACAGAGGAGAGTCTGTCTCGTGTGCTTCGCCCACTTTTTTCTTAATTTAGAAACGTTAGCTTGTGATAATCCACAGGAGGACACACAGGAAGCTGTCCAGGCTTCACTTCCTCCAAACACCAACAGAGCTTTTCTCTTTGTCCCACTGGGAGACAAACTCAGAGCTGCAGCTGAGTCCTGTCTGCTGTAGTAACACCGAGACGACACGAGTCTGAATCCACCGACAGACAAAGACGTCTGGTCAGAATCATTAACATGTCTTTAAAGACTCGATTTGAAAACTGTTTTATAATTTGAAGATCTTTATCATATATTTAGTCCAGACACAGACAGACTGCTGATAATAATGACTCTCCTCTTATAATCAGGATATGGAGGATGACCACGATGACATCACATCCTGTTGATCACACGAAAAACATTATGCTTCTGATTTCATCTTCTTATCACAACTAATCATTCTTCTACAGACAATATCAAGATATTATCTTGTTACACAACTTCTTCTGTGAACAGTTATTATCCTGTTCATTTATCTTCTCATCATCAGCCCTGAAACATTTAAACACATCTCAGAGTCAGTCAGGTTTTAGTAGACGTAGAAGATGAAAAGAAACAAATCTTCATGTCAGATCTGAAGCTTTAACTTCGTCCTCAGTGTCTGTCCTCGTCCAGCTCTTTGTGTGTCCATCGTCCTGCAGTGCTGCTTCTTGTCTTCACTGCTGCATCATTGGCTTCTCACACTCAGTAAACACTCGAAGGGCTAAATGGACGTTTGTATGTGTTCACAAACAGAAAACCAGGCTTGCTAGAATTCACGCAGTGAAGAGTGGAGGAGCTAACGCTTATTTGCAGTACAAACAGAGCCGGCTGCTGATTGACCTCGATGAGGAGGTAACCACGGACGTGCAGTCGTCGTCATCGGGTGGTGCTGGTGTTTTTTGGATTTCTGTTTTCTTTCTCCCGTCGAGCTGTGAACCGACACGCTGCTGCAGGCTGCATGCTGGCTGCTGCAGGCTGCATGCTGGCTGCTGCAGGCTGCATGCTGGCTGCTGCAGGCTGCTGCAGTCTGCTGCAGGCTGCTGCTGGCTGCTACAGACTGCTGCAGACTGCTGCAGGCTGCACGCTGGCTGCTGCAGGCTGCATGCTGGCTGCTGCAGGCTGCATGCTGGATGACTCCTCATGTTTTCATTCAGGGATGTTTCTCCTCCGTTGTGTTTCTTCCTCACTCTGTTCGTTGATCTTTGTGCTTCAGCAGTAACATTTTTCCCACTGGACCAAATATTTCCCACACACAGCAAAACAATCATTTTCATGTTTCATCACATTAAACACAGAACAGACAGAAGCCTCTAAACACTACAGTACTCCTGAGCTTCAGCAACTAGTGTTCAGCAAAGAGACCCATCAGAACTGATCCAGCACTGAGGATCTGACTGGTTGTGGTTGCAGTGTCCTGATACGCAGCCAGTAAATGAAAAATGTTACTTTTTCTGGAACCTTTATCACTTTTAAATGTTACTGTTGAGCCGTCCGTCCGTCTGCGTCACTTTATTTTCTTCATTCTGTGTCTCCAGCTTTACTCTGCACATAGAAACCACTTGATCTTTATGGTTGAGTCCATCACAATAATTTACCTGTGCATGACCAGGAAACATCAGCCTCATCTACAAACCCTCCTCACCTCCACATCTCAGCCTCTTTCTTCCTCTCCTCTTCTGTGTTTCCTTCTTTTCTTCTTCTGTGTTTTGTTCGCGCATTCTGATTGGCCCTCCCGCTCGGCTGCTGACTGACTGGCCTGCGCTGCTCATGACATCATCACTACGCGTCTTGGGTTCCATCGCTGCGTGAAGGACTGATATCCGGCTGAGCTGCATGTCAATCAGCCAGCCACGCTGCATGCACAGGGGCGGAGTCAATGTGACGCAGAGGTGATGGTGGACGAACTCTGACTTCTCAGGAGCAGTCGGACATTTATGGAAAACAGCTTGTTTGATGTTTCCCCCGAGTCAGAAGACTGAAAGAGAATAGAAACGAACATCGTACAGAAAAAAGACAAGATGGGTCTGCAAGGGTCGATACAAGGGTCCATACAAGGGTCCATACGAGATGTATTACTTTCTTTTTGTTTCCAGGAAAGTTTGTGGCTTGAAGAGCTTGACATCTACTATGTTACCTGGGATGTAGGAACATCATTCCCTTTAGGGTCCCTGTCAAGAAGGTGCTTCACTTCACTGTTATGGACCCCACAAGTGAGGTTTGTCATTTCCTTAAGGGTCCCCACAAGTGAGGTTTGTGGCTTCTGTTATGGTCCCCACAAGTGAGGTTCATCACTTCTGTTAGGATGTCACAGGTGTGGTGTGTCACTTTGCTTCAGGGTCCTCAGAGGTTGTACATCACTTGTCTCACTACCTGCAGCAGAATGGTCCTCTGGTCTTCTGGGTCCAGTGAAGTCCGGTGTGTCACTTTGTTCAGTTAGGCTCATCACTTCCATCAGTATCAGTCTCACTTCTGTTCAGGTCTCCAGGATTCTGGGATGTCACTATTATTTAGGGTCCTCCAGGTTTTGAAGTTCTTGACTTCCTTTATGGCACCAGGAGTGAACCTGGCTATCTCAGGGTCCATGGCTGATTCCCCAGGAGGCAGGTTCCTGACTTCCTGGGTTCTCAGGTGGAACCATAAATGTTGTTAGTCCCGGTCAAGTTTTCTGTTTCTGGGGAAGACGGGTAACGAGCAAATGTCCTAAAATGTCTGAATGTTCCTTTGGCAGTACCTGAGCTCCATTTCAAGATTCAAATTTCGAAGATTTATTCGTCACATGCAATTGTACAAGTACAGCAGCAGTGAAATGAAATTGCAACCACTCCGTTTACTGTGCAAAAAAAAGTGCAAACCAGAAAATAAAACTTAAATAAGAAAATAAAACTGAAAAGAGAATAAAATAAAAGACTTAAATTTAAATAGAAAAAATAAAATAAAATATATATATATACATATTATAAACAAAAAGACAAAAGTAATTACAGAAAGAACCGTGTGCAAAGTAGCAGGGTGTGTACGCATGTGTGTGATATATGGTGTGTGCTGAGTGTGTGTTATGTTGGTTTATGAGAGTTTATTGTCCGAATGGCCTGAGGGAAGGAGCTCCTCCTCAGACGCTCAGTCCTGGCCATGACACTGCGTAGGCGCTTGCCAGAAGGCAGCTTCACAAACAGGTCATGGTTGGGGTGGTGAATGTCTGTCATGATCCTGTCCGCTCTGGACCTGCACCGCCTGGTGTAAATGTCCTGAAGGCAGGGCAATACAGTTCTAGTGATGCGCTCAGCACATCGGATCACTCTATGGAGAGATTTCCGGTCCTGGCCGCAGCAGTTGCCGTACCAGGCGGTGATGCTTCCAGAGATGACAGACTGGATGGCGGCAGAGAAGAAGGTTTTCTGCAGCCCTGTGGAGATCTTAAATTTCCTCAGCCCTCTGAGGTGATTAAGGCGCTGCCTAGCCTTCTTCACCAGTGAGATCTAAGATTTAGATAGATCTAAGATGGCGCCACGGACGGCAGCCACGGTGTGTTGGTGCACGTTGTTTTGTCTTGCTTTGTTTGTTAATTTAACTTTTTGCCTGAATACCCGGTGCTCTTTCAATAGAGAAAAACTTGTGTCCATAAGGGCAACCACTTCAGTGGACTTAGTCCCCACTTTTCTCCTCCCATCCGTTGAATTATTGGACATACTGGTCAAAGGTGCGCTCACCTTTGCTCACGCGGTGAAACGCCGGAGGAGAGGGAAGCGGTCTGGTGCACTCGTGCGTCTCCGTCAGCGCGGACATCGCACACCACTACCAGGAATATTTCTCTCCAACGTGCGCTCATTATGCAACAAACTAGATGAGCTTCAGCTGCTGGTGGGGAAAAACAGAGACTTTTCTTCATCTTCTGTTTTGTGTTTTATGGAGACATGGCTCTGCGGATTGATACCGGACTCTGCGCTGCAGCTGGCACGCTTCCAACTCTTCAGAGCGGATCGCGACACAGAACTTTCCGGTAAAGCTAAAGGTGGAGGTATCTGTTTTTACACTAACAGCGGCTGGTGTAATGACGTGACAGTGATCCTACAGCACTGCTCACATCATCTGGACACATTCTTCATAAACTGCAAACCCTTCTACTCCCCCCGTGAGTTTGTTTCATTCATTCTGGTCGGTGTTTACATCCCACCACATGCTAATGTGCAGGAGGCGCAGCGCACGCTAGCCGACCAGATACTGAGTGTGGAGCGGACTAACCCGGACTCTTTGGTGATTGTGCTTGGTGACTTTAACAAAGGTAACCTCAGCCATGAACTACCCAAATTCAAACAGTTCATTAATTGCCCGACCAGAGAGAACAATATTCTGGTTCACTGCTACACCACAGTCAGCGGTGCATATCACGCCGTCCCAAGCGCTGCACTGGGCCTCTCCGACCACGTCATGGTCCATCTGATTCCCTCATACAGGCAGAAACTAAAGCTCTGCAAACCTGTTGTGAGGACGTCAAAGCAGTGGACTAGTGAAGCTGTGGGGTACCTGCAGGTGTGTTTGGACTATACAGACTGGGATGCTTTCAGGACTGCCACCAACAGTCTTGATGAGTATACAGAGGCTGTGACGTCATACATCAGCTTCTGTGAAGACTGCTGTATCCCATCACGCACCAGGGTGAGTTATAACAATGACAAACCCTGGTTCACAGCCAAACTCAGACAGTTAAGGTTGCAAAAGGAGGACGCGTTCAGGAGTGGGGACAGGGACAGGTTTAAGAAGTCGAAGTACCGCTTTAGCAAGGCGGTGAGAGAAGCTAAACAACAGTACTCAGCTAACAACTCTGGTTCTGTCTGGAAGGGGCTCAGACAGATTACAAACTACAAACCTAAACCCCCCCACTCCGTCAACGACCTGCAACTCGCAAATGAACTGAACGAGTGCTACTGTCGCTTTGAGAGACAAAGGGACAGTCCTGACACCATCCCCCGTGACACCCTCTCCCATGTCACCAACCCCCTCACCCCCACCCCCAGCCCCAGCCCAACAGGACCCTGGGCCTCTCCACTTCACACCTCTGGGTCCCTCCGCTCCTCTACCACAGTGACGACTCTCTGCCTGCAGGAGAAGGACGTCAACAAGCTCTTCAAGAGACAGAACCCTCGCAAAGCAGCCGGACCAGATTCTGTCTCTCCATCCACTCTGAAGCACTGCGCTGACCTGCTGTCTCCAGTGTTCACGGACATCTTCAACACCTCACTGGAGATATGTCATGTGCCAGCCTGCTTCAAAGTCTCCACCATCATCCCCGTCCCCAGAAAGCCAAGGACCACAGGACTGAATGACTACAGACCCGTCGCCCTGACCTCTGTGGTCATGAAGTCGTTTGAGCGCCTTGTGCTGTCCCACCTCAAATCCTTAACCAACCCTCTCCTGGACCCACTGCAGTTCGCCTACAGAGCCAACAGGTCTGTAGACGATGCAGTAAATATGGCCCTGCACTATACCCTCCAGCATCTGGACTCCCCAGGAACATATGCCAGGATCCTGTTTGTGGACTTCAGCTCTGCTTTCAACACTATCCTCCCAGCTCTGCTACAGGACAAGCTCTCCCAGCTCCATGTGCCTGACTCCACCTGCAGGTGGATCTCAGACTTCCTGTCTGACAGGAAGCAGTGCGTGAAGCTGGGGAAACATGTCTCTGAATCCCAGTCCATCAGCACCGGATCCCCCCAAGGCTGCGTTCTTTCTCCCCTGCTCTTCTCGCTGTACACCAACAGTTGCACCTCCAGTCACCAGTCCGTCAAGCTCCTGAAGTTCGCGGATGACACCACGCTCATTGGGCTCATCTCTGGCAGGGATGAGTCCGCCTACAGGTGGGAGATTGAGCATCTGGTGACCTGGTGCAGCCAGAACAGCCTGGAGCTTAACGCTCTAAAGACAGTAGAGATAGTCGTGGACTTCAGGAAGAACCCAGCCCCACCCGCCCCCGTCATCCTGTGTAGCTCCCCAGTCAACTCTGTGGAGTCCTGCCGCTTCCTGGGCACCATCATCTCCCAGGACCTAAAATGGGAGCTGAACATCAGATCCCTCACCAAAAAAGCCCAACAGAGGATGTTCTTCCTGCGGCAGCTGAAGAAGTTCAACCTGCCAAAGACGATGATGGTGCACTTCTACACTGCCATCATCGAGTCCATCCTCACCTCCTTCATCACCGTGTAGTACACTGCTGCCACTGCTAAGGACAAGAGCAGACTGCAGCGTATCATACGCTCTGCTGAGAAGGTGATTGGCTGCAACCTTCCATCCCTTCAGGACCTGCACAGCTCCAGGGCCCTGAGGCGTGCAGGTAGGATTGTGGCCGACCCCTCCCATCCCCGTCACAGACTATTTGACACTCTCCCCTCTGGCAGGAGGCTGCGGTCCATCAGGACCAGAACCTCCCGCCACATGAACAGTTTCTTCCCCTCTGCAGTTGGGATCCTTAACAAGACCCCCACCCCCACCCCCACTGACTCTTGCACTATGGCACTCAAACCCACCAACGCCCTTGAAATCTTTGCATTACATTAATGCAGAATTTGTACATCTTTTATTTTTTATATTTTTTATAGTCACTGTTTGTTTATTGTTTATTGTCTTCAATGTATGCACCTTATTCACCTAGACAAATTCCTTGTTGGTGTAAAATCCTTCTTGACAATAAATCTGTTTCTGATTCTGATTCTGAAATGATGTGGGTTGACCATGTTAGGTCCTCAGAGATATGAACTCCGAGGTACCTATAGCTGGACACCTTCTCCACTGGGGTCCCGTAGATCTGTAGTGGTGCATAATGGGACCTCTGCTTCTCCCTCCTGAAATCTACCACCATCTCCTTGGTCTTGGTGACGTTCAGGTCCAGGTTGTTGGTCTTACACCATTTGTCTCCATGTTGTTGGAGATCTGGGCCAATCACCACTGTGTCATCTGCAAATTTCACGATGGTGTTGGTGCTGTGTGTGGCTATACAATCATGGGTGTACAGGGAGTAGAGCAGGGGGCTCAGGACGCAGCCTTGGGGGGCGCCAGTGTTGAGGGTGCGGGTGCTGGAGGTGCAATTCACAATCTTCACCACCTGTGGTCTGCCGGTCAGGAAGTTCAAGACCCAGAGGCAGAGTGAAGAGCTCAGCCCCAGATCCCTGAGGTTGGCGACCAGTCTGAGGGGAACTATGGTGTTAAACGCCGAGCTGAAATCAATGAACAGCAAACGTGCATAGTTCCCCTTGCTGATGTCCAGGTGGGAGAGGGTGGAATGGAGGACATGTGAGATGACGTCATCAGTACTCCTATTGGGATGATAGGCGAACTGAAAGGGGTCCAATGATCCGGGTAGTGATGAACTGATGAAGTCTTTAATGAGTCTTTCAAAACACTTCATCACCACAGATGTGAGAGCTACAGGGCGATAGTCATTTAAGCAGGCTGGGTTGGTCTTCTTGGGTACGGGGACAATAGTGGACGACTTGAAACATGTGGGGACGATTGAGTGAGCCAGAGACAGGTTGAAGATGGAGGTGAACACTGGAGCTAGCTGATCAGCACATGACTTTAGCACCCTCCCAGGGATGCCATCTGGGCCAGCTGCTTTCCTGCAGTTCACTCGTCTCAGAGCTCTTCTGACGTCATGCTCCGAGAGGGAGAGGGGGCCGTCCTCCCTGGTAGAGTCGCCCGTGCTAGCTATGATGCTAGCAGCGCTAACACTACTGTTCTCGAAGCGAGCGTAGAAAGAATTTAAATCCTCCACCAGTGAGGGGTCCGCGACTGCCGGGGTGTTCGTACCTCCTCTGTAGTCCGTGATTGTCCGAAGTCCTTGCCACATGCTTCTGCTGTTGCGGTCGCACAGCTGAGCCTCCACTTTGTCCCTGTATCGCTTCTTAGCCGCTTTCACTGCTCGCCTTAGCTCGTAGGGCGACGCTTTGTAGGCTGACATGTCGCCGGACCTGAGACCGTCATTGTAGGCGGCAGTGTGTGTATTCAAAGCCTTACGAACAGACCAATCAACCCATGGTTTCTGATTGGGAAAAACTTTAACAGTTACCATGGGACAGATATCGTCTATCAGTGTGGAAATGAAGCATGTCACCACTTCTGTAAACATGTCGACATCATCAGAGCTCGACTGGAACATGTCCCAGTCAGGGTCACTCAGAACATCCTGAAGCGTGGCCTCTGATTGGGCGGACCAGCGTCTGACCTCTCGCGTTGCCGGAGCAACTTGCCGGAGCTTCTGTTTGTATACCGGCGTGAGGAAGATAGCTGCATGGTCGGCCTTCCCAAAAGCCAGGAGAGATGATGCTTTATAACTGTCCTTAAATGGTGTGTAGCAGTGGTCCAAAGTGTTCTTTCCCCTGATTGGACATGAGATCTGTTGAAACAGGTTAGACAAAACCCGAGTGAGGTTTGCCTTGTTAAAATCACTAGCGACAAAGAGAGCAGCGCCCAGGTATTTGGCGGTGTGTTTGGTGATGGTGTCATGAAGAGTGGAAAGAGCAGTGTCCGTGTCCGCGTGTGGTGGAATATAAACTCCGATAGTGAGAACCAAGGAGAACTCCCGGGGCAGGTAGAAAGGGCGACAGAGTAGCGTTAGATGTTCCAGGTTCGGCGAGCAGGAACGAGACAACACTGAGACGTTTCTAGGGTCACACCAGTTGTTGTTGGTCATGAAACACACTCCATCGCCTTTAGATTTTCCTGATTCCTCCGTCCTGTCCATCCGAAACACGGAGAATGTATCGGCTGGTTGAACGGCGTGGTCTGGCACCACAGGGGAGAGCCACGTCTCGGTGAGGCAGAATATGTTGCAGTCCCGTATGTCCCCCTGGAAACGAATCCGAGCCCTCATGTCGTCAAGCTTGTTGTCCAAAGATTGAACTTTAGCCAGCAGGACACTGGGCAGGGGTGGACTCGCTCACAGTCTGTTTTGTATTCCGGCCCGTTTTCCACAATGTTTCTTCCTCCTGCAGTTTCGCCGAGGCCCGTCTCCATTGTTAGGGTCAGCGTCCCGGAGGATCTCCTTCGGCCAGGTGTGATTTTTGCGTATAACTTCAGAAACAAAGTGTGAAGTTACACTTGCGATGTTCAGGAGTGTACTGCGGTCATATATATTCAGAGCAGACATTGGGGAGATGAAAGTACACAATAAAACTAGGTAAATAACAAATAATAACCATACCCGTGATCGTAGCGTCTCCAGTCCCTCTGTCAATCCGGCTGCGTCACATTCACTCTGAACCTCTGAGCAGTATGAGTACGGTGGCTCTCTTGGGTCAAATGAGGCTTGAGTCAAAACAAACAAACAGAAACATGAAGACATTTAGAGAAGCAGTGTGAAGATGCTGAACAGCTGCTGTCAGTGGCCTGAGTTTGAACCAGTGAGCAATCCGTCACTTTATAACTAACGCTGAGCCAAGAGGGGATTGTGGGTAAAAACCTGGACAGATGAAGCATTCTAAGTGATTCTAAGAAGGTGGTGAGAATATAAGCCCTGTCCATGTGTGTCGCAGTGGCTGTGGGTCCAGGTGGGGTGGAGGCGTGTCCAATAGCAGGCTAACTTTATAAACATGTGATTTGTGTTTGTGCCCTAAAGGCGTCCAAGGAAGCAGGACAGGCGCTGGTGTGTAAGGCCAACCCCAACTTCGACGTGCATCATCATCACCTTCTGCACTGTCTGGAGAAGACCACGGTGAACACACAACACACACACAAACACACACACTGTATGTTGTACACACATCACACATTTGTCAGAAGTAGCAACAGTTTAGAAACCGTCTTCCCCCTGATGTCCTCTAATATCCTGCCACTGTATCCACCTCAGAACCACGAGTTTGTGGACGAGAACACGTACGAGGCTAGCTTCAGGGACGTGACTCTGGTGAAGCAGGTGTCTCATTCTTCCTCCATCTCCTCGTCTTCCTCACCTCACGGCCTCACCTCCTGCTGCGCCCGCAGGAAGAGGAAGACCTTCAACGTCCCCAACTCCAACATGTCTGTGGGCCTGCGGGGCAGCATCCAGGAACTGAGCACCATCCACATCAGAGAGAGACCGTTCACCAACAGGTAGGAAACACAAACACCAAGTTTCAAAAGTCAACAAGCGTCGACAACATTCATACAGTCTCAGGAGAAGGTTTTAAACGAAGTCTAACGAAGTTCCAGGGGTCCCTGAGAAGGCCCCACAGGGCCCTGAGAAGGCCCCACAGGTCCCTGAGAAGGCCCCACAGGTCCCTAAAAGGCCCCACAGGTCCCTAAAAGGCCCCACAGGTCCCTGAGAAGGCCCCACAGGTCCCTAAAAGGCCCCACAGGTCCCTAAAAGGCCCCACAGGTCCCTGAGAAGGCCCCACAGGGCCCTGAGAAGGCCCCACAGGTCCCTAAAAGGCCCCACAGGTCCCTGAGAAGGCCCCACAGGTCCCTGAGAAGGCCCCACAGGTCCCTGGGGAGTTTTTACAGCTCC
>NC_133228.1:25909390-25920587 GCF_040436345.1 Pagrus major
GTAACAGCAGAGTCCAACATTAACCATTAAACAGGTCACAAAACCAAACGGCAGCTGCAGCTCCATCACGTTCGCATCAGAACGTGATGTTATAGACGACGTAACTTCACTACGTCAGTAAATGAAAATAACCCACCGTTGACTTCTGGTTCCACATCGGACACTAACGGTCTTCTTCCCCTGACCCGTAATAATCAGTCGAGGTCGCCGCCTGAGAAGAAATCTGGGTCTTGATGAGCTGCAGGTTCTTCTCAGAGCCGCTCTCGCTCACAACCAGGACGACCCAACATGATGTTACGTAGCTGAGTTCTGGATCAGGGCTAACGTAGCATAAAATGGCTAACAAGTGTTCTTCTCTAAACGAGGATCTTCTCCTTCAAGTAGCTGATTTAGTGGAGGAGGTTTTGTACTTGCAGCTCTGACGTAGAACCTTTGAGCATGTTCAGTATCTGTGTGTGTGTGTTTGAGTGCATGGATCGGTGTGTGTCGGGACGTTCGTCTGCATGCAGATCTGACTGAATGTGTGCGTGACCCGACTGCTGGTCCTGACTCTGTAGTCCAGTTTTGTACCTGACCTCTCAGTCGGCGCTGACCGCCTTCCTCTCTGCTGTACAGACACATGAACTCATCAGAACCGCCATCATGAAAAACGTTGATGTCAGTGTTTCTGTCTTTTGTCTTCGTTGTCTCGCCTGCAGGTTTCTTTAACACACGTGTTGCCTCATGCTGTTGCTGAACTTTAAGCACTGTGTCAGGCAGATTTGACTTTTGAACGTCACCACAAGCGGGGAGCGACCCCCATTCCGAAGGACCGCCATTCTGACGGTCCGCCATTCCGACCGGGTTCAGGTTTGGGTTCGGGTTTCAGGTTCGGAATGGCGCCCTTTTTTCAAAAATAATCAAGGGCCGGCATTCCGAAACATGAAAGTGAACGTTCGGAATGGCGCCCTGGAACCACCACAAGCTAACAGATGATTTAGCTTAGCCACATGCTGTACTGACAGCTGTCGTCACAATTTAAATATGTAGCCAATAACTATAAAACTGAACCCTCTTAAAACATAAAATGTCAACCTTGATACGACCAGCTGTCTCGAACGATCCAGCAGGATGGACACAGTGTAGATTTATAAACTGTTTTCACTTCCTGACGTTAGCCAAACTACAAAACCAACAGCTGGCTGTTTGAATGACTCTGTATTGTTTTAATACTTTAAAAGTTAATAAACGCAGCGTCTGTCTGACGTTTAAAGTTTGTTGGTTGATAAATTATATTTATTATAGTGTTAGCTGCCTGTGCACGTTATTTTCTAGCCCTGTACATTAGCTAGATAGCGATGGAGTACTGATGTATTGAGCGACACATTAAGCTAGCAGATGGTACTTAACAGTCTGATATCCTCAATTTTAGTTTAAAGCTCATTACGTCCATATTTTTTAGATTTTTTTTAAGAATCAGAGCTGAGCGGCAGCTTGTTCGGTCAATCTGTGAATTTATAGCATTAGCTAATCTTAGCTAACGTAGCATTAGCTCAGCAGCTAACGGAGAGACTGGAAGCCACAGCAGGATCAAAACAGATGATACCTGATGTCTTCAGCTTTATGTGATTTACCAGCAGTAAGTCGCCAAATACGCAGCTGTCATCGCTAAATATTACACCGCTTTTAAAAGTTACGATTACAATAATGAAAAAGTCTCAAACTTTCATCTCACTGATTCTGACAGTAAAAAAAAATATTACATAAATTTAGGATATTTTAAACAAATATCAACTTCGTGTTAGTGTGTTAATGTCAGAGCTGGAGTCAGGACGTGGTTAGCCTAGCATAGCTCTTGTTCGTCAACAATTAGCCTAGCTTCAGCATGTAGCCTAATTTCCTCTAAAACCAAAAACTGTTGTTTTTATACGTTTTGTCGAGATGTCACAAATTAGATTAATTAGTGAACTTTATATGTGTATGTCAGTGTTTTGAACTTTACACAGAGCTAGGCTAGCTGTTTCCCTCTGCCTCCAGTCTTTCTGCCAAGCTAGGCTAGCATAAACATCTCACTCTCTGAATGAATAAGTGTATTTAAACATTTCTTTAACTGTCAGAATCAGTAAGTTAATATTCCTCCTGTCCTTTACGTAACAAAACTCCAAAGTCTGTTGATATTTCAGTGAATTAATATTCACAGTAGCGTTTCTCTGCAGTAGCTAAAAATCTAAATCCATCTTGTGTCCACGAGTTATTGAGTCAGAGCAATTTGTAAGATATGGCTATATTTCAATTTAATCATTTAAAATAAGTCGTCTCTGTTCTGTGTTTCAGAGATGTCTACTGAAGTTAGCATGCTAACCAGCTAGCCGCTAACAGCACTGTGTAGCTCAGAGGTGACAGTCTGACAGCCTGTAGTTTCAGCTGGAGATGTAAAAGCAGCCAGTTCACTGCTGAGCCGAACAAGTCGACAACATGAACTCACTGAATGTGAAGAAAGAAATATTCTGACACGTATTTTCCTTCTGAACATTAAAATAAACCGTCTGAGCTCAAGTTTCTGCCTGTGACTGAACTCAGACGAGCTTCATTCAAACTGGACACAAACAGAACCACAGTCACCAGAACAGTGTTGGTTTGTCTCCACAGTCTCCTCTGGTTCTGTCCAAATCAATCCTCAGTGCACAGAGTAACGTGGAAATATCCTGTCTGTCTCTGTCCTCTCCTGTCTCTCTCTGTCCTCTCCTGTCTGTCTCTCTCTGTCCTCTCCTGTCTCTCTCTGTCCTCTCCTGTCTGTCTCTGTCCTCTCCTGTCTCTCTCTGTCTCTCTCTGTCCTCTCCTGTCTGTCTCTGTCCTCTCCTGTCTCTCTCTCTGTCCTCTCCTGTCTGTCTCTGTCTCTCTCTCTGTCCTCTCCTGTCTGTCTCTGTCCTCTCCTGTCTGTCTCTGTCTCTCTCTCTGTCCTCTCCTGTCTGTCTCTGTCCTCTCCTGTCTGTCTCTGTCTCTCTCTCTGTCCTCTCCTGTCTGTCTCTGTCCTCTCCTGTCTCTCTCTGTCCTCTCCTGTCTGTCTCTCCTCTCTCTCTGTCCTCTCCTGTCTGTCTCTCTCTGTCCTCTCCTGTCTGTCTCTCTCTGTCTCTCTCTGTCTCTCTCTGTCCTCTCCTGTCTGTCTCTCTCTGTCTCTCTCTGTCTCTCTCTGTCCTCTCCTGTCTGTCTCCGTCCTCTCTCTGTCCTCTCCTGTCTGTCTCTCTCTGTCCTCTCCTGTCTCTCTCTGTCCTCTCCTGTCTCTCTCTGTCCTCTCCTGTCTCTCTCTGTCCTCTCCTGTCTGTCTCTGTCTCTCTCTCTGTCTCTGTCTCTCTCTCTGTCCTGTCTGTCTCTCTCTGTCTCTCTCTGTCTCTCTCTGTCCTCTCCTGTCTCTCTCTGTCCTCTCCTGTCTGTCTCTCTCTGTCTCTCTCTGTCCTCTCCTGTCTCTCTAAATCGCCTCTGTACTGCGCCTCCGTCTCTCTCAGAGGCTGAGTTCAGTCCCAGTCTGTCCACACGTCTTCACGTCTACTACTTGCTAACAGCAGCTACAGACGCTACGGCCAAAGATAGCTACGGCAATGAGTATACTAAGCAGCAGTTAGCAGTGATGCTGCCCCCTGTAGTTCTGGTTCTAGCTTGTAGTTCTGGTTCTAACTTGTAGTTCTGGTTCTAGCTTGTAGTTCTGGTTCTAGCTTGTAGTTCTGGTTCTAACTTGTAGTTCTGGTTCTAACTTGTAGTTCTGGTTCTAGCTTGTAGTTCTGGTTCTAACTTGTAGTTCTGGCCATTTCTTACAAGTGAAACGTTCGCATCGTCTTATAATTAAACTGTATACAGGTTAAACTAAAATACATCTGATGACTCGTCGAGCTTAAACATTATATTAGTTCACTGTATTTAAATAAAGTGCAGCAGGAGGGAGTCCTGAACTCAGAAATCAGTTAGCATGTTAGCATGTTAGCACATCTTGTTCACTCGTCTCAAGTGTGAGTGTGTTGAGCGTGTTTTCAGTGAAATGTGTGCAATAAGGTGTGTTACAGGCTGAACATGTAAAATCGTTGCAAAACTGCAGATCGCCTGTGAAGATTATCTTGATGAACAAAATGTGTCAGTATCATAAATTTGTGTTTGTCACAGAGATTATTTTCTGTAATAATCCAACTCAATAATCCCACAGAGGGAACCAGAGTGATGCTAACTTCAGGGTTAGCATGAAGCTCTCTGTTGTCTCACGCTGAAGTATCGTTGCTGACGGACGGAGTTCGTGAGTTAACTTTAAAACTTGTGACTTTTGTTATGAAAATGGTCGAATGTTAAGATGTTCATCAGTATCTGTGTTCAAACTTCAGTCTGAACAGCCGCTCCAACATTTTACTTCCTACATTTTCCTGATAACCAGTTAAATAATATTTAGTAGTTTTATGGAGATCATGAGTTATTTATGTCAGACACAATAACAACAGCTGTTTCCATCATAGTCCGCTCATGAATCTCATGAATCTCATGAAGTCGTTGATGATAAATTATATAAAACAGAGTTCGCTATCTGGAAATCACAACAAAGTTACCTCGTTATCACAGAAACAACATTAATAACTGGTTATCACAGGGAACAGAGGAAGTGAGATGTTTACAGCTTCTGTATCAGTCTGAACTCTGTGACTGTCTCACCTGAACCTCCATCACCTGGATGGATGTTCTGGATGTCTGCTCACAGTTGGATGGTGTGTGTTGGCTCGTGGAGTGCAGCAGATACGTTGGTGTGATCTGGACGAGCCGGAGCTCTCAAACATTTGTGGACGTCTGATGCAAATATATTGAGACGGTTGTAACGACTTCTCGTCTCTCGGCGCTGGAACTTAATGATTTCTTTGTTGTTTCTGTGATGAAGATGGAGACGTCGTCATCGCTGCTCCTATAATGTGACATATGCAACCGACTGCTTTTAGTTTATACTCTTGTTGTTTTTGTAAAGAATTTAGGGATGAAGGGAAAATATAGAAACATATTTTTGAGGATCCTATTCTTGATTTTTGGTTATAAAAGAAAGAAATAAGGATTATCATTATTATTATTATTATTATTGCTGTTGCTAGTGCATACGTGCTGTAATTGTTCTTTATGGTGAATCATCTTATTTTTCTGTCTTCTGTTCACATGATATTTTTCTAAAGAGATTAAACATGCATGCGTTTGTTCGGACCAGCCGTCATGTCGGACAGAGAGTCTACATGATGTTGTGTACGCTGAAGAAACTTTGAGGATGATTATGATAATTAATACTTTTGTTTACAGCTTGTATTTTATTGATAAAATATGAATTACTGAGGATAATATTAAAAAAGAGAAGCTTCCATGGTTTTAGTGTCTGAGTACATAGAATAAAACATTGTCCTATTAAAACGCTCAAACCGGTCTGTGTGTCTTCATTCAGCACTGATGGTTCAGATACAGAAGATTTATGTGTTTCTTTTGTTTTGTCATGAAAACTTTGATTATCAGTCAGAACAAAAGATGTAAACCGGTTCAGCCGACAGTTTGTCTGTCTTATCTCCTCACCTTCAGTGTAAACTGCAACCGTAACACTTCTGTCCAGGAACAGCGGAGTTTGTTATTTTACTTTACAGAAACCATTCGAGAGGAGAGCTGTGCATCGTCAGCATAGCAGTGTTGTATTTTTGAATGATTTGGCCGATACGTCGCAGGTACAAGGAGAAAAGAATGGGACTTAAGATGGAGACTTGTAGGACTCCACAAGGAAAACTCACTCAACCCCCGATGAAGAGCTGCAGGCTTTGAAGCCAGTTTTCATAGAGTGGTCAAACTGTGTAATTACGTGGTGGGCTGGGGTTACTGGTGCACTGAGGCCCAGAAGACTTTCCCTATAAGCTATTGTGAAGGAGCGTCTATTAAATGGTGGATACATTTTTTGAGCGTCACAGCCCTGAGACATGACTCGTTTCACTGTCCTGATTTGATCATTCTGTCCAATAAAAAGTTGTAAAGTCTAGAAGAGACGCACGCTTAAATTATTTTATCCCCATTCAAGTCAACTGGGTGCTAAACAGGAAGTTAGCCGGCTCGGTCAACAGAAGTCTCAAGTGCTCACGCTCTGTGGGCGGCATAACCACAAAGATCTGAGTATTTTAATACCAGGAAGTCGAGGAATGAACGGGGAAGGTGTGGTGCTGCTTGTTTCAGTCCTGTATTGCGCCCAAGACGAATGCCCAACGTGCACGTATTACATACAAAGTCGACAAAAAGACACAACGTCGACAAAAAGACACAACGTCTCGTGACGTTGTGTCTGAAAGTCTACCAGCGTTGAAGCTCACACTGATGTCATGATGTAACATCGCTGATGTCCAGACATTCGTGAACAACAATGGAGGATAATAATCAGTAATCGTTGCAGACACACAGAGCTGTACGATGACACATCTACTGTACAGAGGCAGGACAGAAAGGAGCGACTACCTGGTAAGTCATGGAAATATGTCTCAGCACAGCTCTGATCGATCTGAACTCCACTCAGAGAACAAACATTTTAAAGTAGTTCACTTGCTGTCTGGCCGACAGACCTGACGCAGCGTTATGATGTTGTTATTTCAGCTTCTGATCCATTTATTGAGTCGGATCACAGAGAAATCTCTTTGTTCTGGTTCAGACTGATGTGATGAGACAGATTCATTCGGTCTACGTCTACCTGCTGCTCACAGGTACTATTTACTGATTTTAACACACCTGTTAAGAAGCTGCCTCAGTGGAGACAGATGGACAGACTGAGACCTGGACACCTGTCGGCCTCAGTAGAGCTGCACATGTAAGGCAAGGCCAATATGTTCTTGCACCGTCAGACTTCTTATTATTTTTAACATTGTGAACTTTCACTTTCTTCTGTTTGAAAGATTAAAGGATGTCTCGCTGCCTTTTCTTCATAGTTACTGTGAGCTCGTTATAAACTGGAAGCAAGTGAATTCACAGACTCCTGACGTGCTCAACACGACGCCTTCGACCATTTCATTGTTTGTTTTGTTCTTCTTCTTCTTCTTCGTTTGGTTTTGTGGCTCTCTTGGATCGCAGACGTTCAGTGTTGGTTGAACCTGCAGCGTTTAAAATATACGTGAATGATTTTAAATGATGATGCCGACTGTCAAAGTGTTTCCTCTCTACGAGATCTGGTTCTGTGGGTCGTGTTCAGATCCGGTGCTGTTTGTGATGATCAGCTGTGATCACATTTAAAATATAAAAATAGTCGAGTGTGTAAAACACGAACAGGTCGTCTGTCAGTCACATGATCTATTAATACTGCGTACAGCGGTTGTAGAGGTACAATTTCATACATGCTGGATGTGACGAGCTTTACACACTGAACAGCTGACACCCTCAGTGTGTGTGTGTGTGTGTGTGTGTGTGTGTGTGTGTGTGTGTGTGTGTGTGTGTGTGTTCTCCACTTTCTCAGCAGCTGCAGTGTGACTGAAGGAATGTGTTTTAGATGAAGTTTGGTGTTTTCATGTCTCAGCAGTTTGGATGGAGCCACAGTGAGCTCCTCTACAGTACAGACAGTACACACTGTGTGTACTGTCTGTACTGTATATTACATGTATACAGGCAGTATACACTGTGTGTACTGTATGTACTGTATATTACATGTATACAGACAGTATACACTGTCTGTACTGTATGTACTGTATATTACATGTATACAGGCAGTATACACTGTGTGTACTGTATGTACTGTATATTACATGTATACAGACAGTACACACTGTGTGTACTGTATGTACTGTATATTACATGTATACAGTACAGTATACACTGTGTGTACTGTATACACACTACTGTACACAGTCTGCAGGTCCGTCTGACTGTTACACCATGACACTGACCTGAATATGAACAGTTCCTATATGCACTGATCAGTGTGGCTGTGGCTCAGGGGAAGCCTTGTTATTGGAAGGTCGCTGGTTCGATTCCCCTGGTCTGCATGTCGAAGTGGGCAAGATACTGAACCCCACACTGCTCCTGGTGCGCCGGTCGGCAGCTACTGACACAGTGTATGAACGAATGACTGTGAGTGGCTTTGGACCAAAGCGTCTGTAAATGTAAACTGACTCAAATACTCAAATACACTGAACAAAAATATAAACGCAGCACTTTTGTTTTTGCTCCCATTTTTCATGAGCTGAACTCAAAGATCTAAAACATTTTCTATTTACACAAAAGATCCATTTCCCTCAAATATTGTTCACAAATCTGTCTGAATCTGTTAGTGAGCACTTAGTAATCCACCCACCTCACAGCGGTGCCTCAGGCTGGCCACAGTCTCACACACACACACAGACACACACACACGCAGACACACACACACACACACACAGACACACACACACACACAGACACACACACACACACACACACACAGACACACACACACACACACACACACACACACACAGACACACGCAGACACACACGCAGACACACACACACACACACACACACACGCAGACACACACGCAGACACACACACACACACACACACACACACGCAGACACACACGCAGACACACACACACACACAGACACACACACACACACACACACACACACAGACAGACACACACACACACACAGACACACACACACACACACACACACACACAGACACACAGACAGACACACACACACACACACACACACACACACACACAGAACTAGGCTAACTAGGCTCGCTCCACCTGTTTTTGCTCCGCCAGGTGTCAGGTGGAGTCGGCGCTGCCAAGATGAGTTCCTGAAGAGCTTCATTCTGGCTCTTCAGGAACCTGTGGGTGATGTCACGGTGGCTCCGCCCACTATTTCATCCAGTTAATGGGGGAAACACGTTTGTAGTTCTGGTCTCAACGTGGACTTTGTCGGACATGAACGATGAAGTTTCACAACAGACGAGCTTTAAGCTCAGATTCACGACGGGTTGTTTTATTTGTCGGCTGCAGCAGCATCAGTGTCTCTACTGAGACAAACACTCATCCACACACACCGCCATGTTTATAACTCCTCCTCGCCCTGGTGACTAAATCAAACATCCTCAGTTTATTCTCCTGCTGTAATGTTTAGTTTGATTCCAGTGAGAAACGCTCCAATAACACAAGGACACATTAAATATTCAACATGCACATTTCTGTCCTCTGACGGACTCCCGCTGGATCTCTGCTGCTTTAAATAGTCAACTCGTCTTTTTAGTGTCGAGAACCAGAAGAGGAGAACGTTCCTCTGTTCTCACAGTGGTTGTTTCCTTTAGTGCTTCAGTTCATTCAGTTCATGTTTTCATCCAGTGAAGAACCACACAGTACCAGAACCCACCTCATGTCCGTCCTCATCTTCACGTCTGCACCGATCTCCTGAACTTTGGTAGTTTCATCATCATTTCTGTCAGTAAGTTCAGATTTGAGCTCACGGTGACGTAAAGAAACACGAGCAGACGGACGATCAGGTCGTAAACAAACCTGTCGAAGACGTTACAGCTCAGAATGGTTGAAATAAAGAAAAAATAAAGGAGTCTCAGATTTCTCAGCAGGTTTAAACTGTCTCAGAAACATTGGACTCTCACAGCAGCGACATCACGACGGACGTCCAGTCGTCTCTTTACTGTTTTGTGCTGTTTAATGTGAACGAAGCAAACTGAAACAAGATTAAACCAGAAACACAAAACTGTCCAAACACTACGGGATGTAAAGGTTTTCAAATGAACTCATTTTCAAAAACTATTTCTGGGATTCCTCCTCGTACCACTAGAGGGAGTACCATCGTTTGAGAACAGTGTCAATCATTTAACTAACAGATACATCATCAATCTATCTATCATCAATATTCTGTCTGATATGAAAACTGTGTTTAAGAAAGCAGAAAAAGATGCCTGGTGTCATTTATGGTTCTTAAATTATTTTCTCGGTTCACTGACTTCATTGTAGACGATAAAGTTTATATAAGTTACATATATATATAAGTTTACATAAGTTATATATATAAGTTTACATAAGTTATATATATAAGTTTACATAAGTTATATATATAAGTTTACATAAGTTATATATATGTTTATATAAGTTATATATATATATAAGTTTATATAAGTTATATATATAAGTTTACATTAGTTATATATATGTTTACATAAGTTATATATATGTTTACATAAGTTATATATATAAGTTTACATAAGTTATATATATAAGTTTACATAAGTTATATATATGTTTACATAAGTTATATATATAAGTTTACATAAGTTATATATATGTTTACATAAGTTATATATATAAGTTTACATAAGTTATATATATATACGTTTATATGTTATATATATAACTTATATAAACATATATATATATATGTTTATATAAGTTATATATATATGTTTATATAAGTTATATATATATATATATATATGTTTATATAAGTTATATATATGTTTACATAAGTTATATATATAAGTTTACATTAGTTATATATATAAGTTTATATATAAGTTTACATAAGTTATATATATAAGTTTATATAAGTTATATATATATACGTTTATATGTTATATATATATAACTTATATAAACATATATATATATGTTTATATAAGTTATATATATATACGTTTATATAAGTTATATATATATATATATAAGTTATATATATATGTTTATATAAGTTATATATATATATATATATATATATATATATATTTATATATATATATATATATTTATATATATATATATATATATATATATATATATATATATATATACATATACATAAGGAACACTGGTCCTGAACGCCTCGTCAGTAGTCCCGCCCTTAACGCTGTGACTTTGTGACATCACGCTACATCACCATGTCACACATTCGATACAGTTAGTTAGTTTCACACGTAGGAATTGATTTAGCTCAGCTGCTCTGTTGATGTTAGCAGTTGCTGGCTCAGGTGTGTGTGAGCCGACCAATGAGAGCAGACTGAGGGCCTTAAAGAGACAGGAGCTGGAACAGAGCGGCTGTACGAGGAAACATTAAATCTTGTAAAGCTGTTCTGGTAGTATTTCTGAAAACATTTCAAGGCAAAAAATTGATCCCACTTCACAATCTTTCTCTGTTGCAGCTACACAGAATGTTGAAATATGTTTCTGAAACATTTTAGCTGAGAAAAAGGTAA